>NW_024589953.1:0-132722 GCF_018446385.1 Zingiber officinale | reverse complement strand
ACTTAATTCCGATAAAAGATATTGTGAAAACTATCATTGGCCAACATAGTACCTGAACTGGATGAGCAGATCCTCTAAAAAATTGAAAGCAATATTTGAAGCTCCAATATCATATCCTGACACCTATAAAGCAGTTTCCAAATCTGAACCCTTTGACATGGAAGGACCTATAACCCCTAGAAAAACCATACCTCCATGAAGACCAACTCCTGCAAACATGAAATCAACTAAAACTAATCACAATGAAGGTGATTAAATAAACCATATCTGATCAGCTAAATCAGGATTCAGGACTGACAGCTTCGACGAAATCCTTAGTGGTAAAATGCTGGTCAATAATAAGCTTATCACCCAAAGCCTTCAGACTCTTCACTGAAAGAGGGCTTCTATCATGAATCTGCAACCCACAAAAGAGAAACATAATCAACATGATGCCAAAAAAGGTAAAAGATCAACTTTCCCCCACAAACAGAAAGTGAAGTCTTTGGTTTTTTAGAAACCGAGAGAAGGAATTCTATCTTACTTTGTTGGAAATCCAAATCGAGGCCAAGGAAAAGAGCTGCAAATTGCTCTCCCTGACAGGTCGAAGAAGCCAGCTCCCACCATCCTTCTCCTCCAACGATGGGGCTTTCCTACGTGGAAAATAGAGACCGAACAGGACCAATGAGAGATACTCACAGACGGAAGGGCTAACTGTTTAACCAGTAATATACCTACAAAGCGATGGTAGGAATCGATCGACAAAGAAAGTTAAAGCGGTGTACTTGATAATCGGACGACACTGGAGTTGCTTTTAGGTTTAGAGTAAGAAAAATAGGATTAGGTTTAGGAATCGATCGAGGTTAGAGGGCCGATGAGTCGGGCTAAGAGAAGATACCGACGTCGCGTGGAGGAGGAACTCGACCAGGCGGTGGCGGAGGGATGGAGAAATAGAGAAGGACGAAAAATACGCCGACGCCGACGCCGACGCCGGTGGACACCATCTTCCAATCTCCATTTCCCTCTCCTTCCCTATTTCTGAAGAGCGCCACCCTGTGAGTTTGAAAATAACCAAATGCTCCCTCTGCCTTTTTTGAACCAAAGCAAGGCGTCGGCCCACCCAACATGAAGCCGACATAAATGAAGCCCAACAAACAAGACCCTAATCATCATAATTGTCCAAAAAAAAAAGCCCTCTATTTTTTTTTTTTTAAAAAGTTAAATTTATATCTTATTATATATTTTATATAAAAAAATTCCCATATTGCGAAATGATTTTGTTTAGGGATGACAATTTCGGATTTCATCCGAACCCGATGGAGAATTTGACATCCGACCCGAATGGAGGAGGGTATGGAGTGACTATCAATACCTGAATACCCGACCCGAATACCCGATTAAATAATATATATACATATATTAAAGAAAATGTTCTTTTTCCAAAATCAATTTATTATTTTTATTTATATTAGGAGGAGACTATATATATAGATGTTTAATCTATTTTTTTAATTATATATATATATATATATATATATATTTTTTTAATAGGTTGTTAATTTTAATATATTTTTTTTAAATGATAATAGTTGGATAGAAAGAAGAAATATTATAATTATAAAAGATATCCGATCATTTAATGGATATGGGTATACCTATCGAAGATTCTATACCCGATAAATTTAGAGACGGAGAATATAAAATTCGATCCATACCTGACACATTGCTATCCCTAATTTTATTGCAGAAGCTGAAGCTTTAGTTGTCGCTCACATAGTCACATGATGTTTGCAGTGGGAGGTTGAGCTTCACAACTGATGCACATTGTCTCCTTCTCACCAAATCATTCCATTTGTCCAAAGCTTATAACCATCCACCAACCTCTTAATCTCTTTTTAGCCTATAAATAGCTCCAAGACCCCCTTTCCTTGCTCTCCATCACAGCTAGCACCATTCAATCACTTGCCGATCATGGCTAACTCCACGGCTCTCTTGCTCCTCTCCCTCGCTCTTTGCTTTCTCCCTTCTCTCGCCCAATTCAGCTTCGGCCAGCAGGGTTCCGGCCAGCCGTTGTTGAGCCAACGTCGTCTCGGCTACCGGAGCCAATGCCAGCTCGAGCGCCTCGCCGCCCTCGAACCCACGCGCCGCGTGCCGTCGGAGGCTGGCTTCACCGAGTACTTTGACCAATTTCATGAGCAGTTGCAGTGTGCCGGCGTAGTCGCCTACCGGCGCACCATTCAACCAAGAGGCCTCGTCTTGCCTTACTACTCCAATGCCCCTAAACTCGTCTACATAATCCAAGGTTTGTCTTCTTTTATTACAAGTATTTATATACCATGACATTGAATTGCCGTCTTCATTGATAGTATATATATACGTGCAAATTAAATGTGCAGGCAGAGGTATCTCAGGAACCGTGATTCCTGGTTGCCCAGAGTCATTCCAATCTCTGCGACAAAGTTTCGAGCAACAATGGGAAGAGGAAGTCGAAAGCCAGAGCCAACGTTTCAGGGACGAACACCAAAAGGTTCAATTCTTCCGCGAGGGCGATGTTCTCGCATACCCTGCCGGCGTCGCTAATTGGGTCTACAATAACGGTGAAGTTCCTATCATCGCAATCGCTGTCGCCGACACGAGCAGCAACGCCAACCAACTCGATCGCCAACACAGAGTCAGTTCGATTTAAATTAGCAATTTACTATAATTTATCATAATACGATTTTAATTAATAATTAATATGTGCGTTTAGCAATTTCTATTGGCGGGTAGAGAGAGACGATCCCAAGAGCAAAGCGCACCGGCAGAGGAGAGAATCCAGCAACAGAAGGGGAATAACCTCCTGAGCGGCTTCGAACTCGAGCTCCTGGCTGAGGCTCTGGGAGTCGACAAGGAAGTCGCGAGGAAGATTCAAAATCTAAACGACGACAACAGAGGCGACATTGTTCGCGTGGAGAAAGGGCTACAAACGTTGGAACCGCAGAGGCGTGCCGAGCAGGAAGCTCGAGAGCAAGAGAGAGAGGAAAGCGAAGAGACACGAGAGAATGGACTGGAGGAAACCTACTGCACCCTCAAGAACAGACAAAACATTGCCAATCCCTCTCTCGCCGACTACTACAATCCACGCGCTGGAAGACTCACGAGCCTCAACATCCAAAAGCTTCCCATCCTTCGGTTCATCCAACTCAGCGCTGAAAGAGGAGTTCTTCGACGGGTATATATATCGATCATTCACATCGTTACTATAAGCATTTAAACACTGACATCTAGCTAATTTTCTGATCTCTTGTCTCTTAATTGTACTACTATGCAGAATGCAATTCAACCACCTCACTGGAATATCAATGCTCACAGTATCATGTACGTGGTAAGGGGAAGTGGTCGCTTGCAGGTGGTGGGCCACCGAGGTCGAACCGTGTTCGACGGCGAGCTCCGGCAAGGGCAGCTGTTGGTGGTCCCACAGCAACACGTAGTAGTCAAGAAGGCACAGAGCGAGCAGTTTGAGTGGATTTCATTCAAGACCAACGAGAATGCGTTGGCGAGCCATATTGTGGGTAAAGCATCGCTTCTTCGAGGAATCCCGGTGGAGGTGCTGATGAACTCCTACCGCATCTCAAGGGAGGAGGCTCGGAGGGTCAAGTTCAATAGAGGAAATGAGATAGCGATATTTAGCCCGCGACGGGAGAACGAAGAGTTGCGCAACGTACTCGAGAGTGTCGCATAATAAATAATCAAGGTAGTAATGGAATAATAATAAGGCTATGCGGAATAAAATAAAGTTTGATTTGGACTACTACATTGAGATTTTTTTACCGATATCTTATTTTTCTAAATGTTAATAATAATTCCTTCTTTTTTATTATCCTTTACTTTATTTTTTTTTATCAAAAAACTATTTTCTCCAAATAAACGTATATTGAGATATTAATTATTATTATCATAATTTGTTAAAAGGGAAAATATGATCAAGTAATTAATTATTGAGATTAACGACGGACAATCATATACATTATTAGCCGAGATCGTATCCAATCGATACTGTATAATGAATGATACAATTCGCTTTCTACGACAGATCCGCCCGCTTTCGGATCGATTTAACGATTTTAAACCGTCAGGTAACGAGACCTTGATGAAGCCCTTGGAGGAAATCTTATCAGCTCTAAGCTTTAATCTCTATTAGAATTATTTCGCGACAGAGCGAGCGAGCGAGAGAGAAGATGGTGCACAGCGCCTACGACTCGGTGGAGCTCCTCAAGGGCTCGTCGGCGAGGATCGATGCTGCCGTCGCCTACGGCTCCAAAATCCTCCTCGGATGCTCTGATTCCTCCCTCCGCATTTACGCCCCCTCCTCCGCCACCGGAGACGGTGGTGGCGATGATGGGCCGCCGGCGGACGACCTAGAGATCCAGAGGGAGGCCTACGTTTTGGAGAGGACGGTCTCGGGGTTCTGGAAGCGGGCCCCGCTGGCGATGGAGGTGTGCCAGTCGCGGGACCTCCTCCTCTCCCTCTCGGAGTGGGTCGCCCTCCACCGGCTCCCCAATCTGGAAACGGTGGTGGCGATCGGGAAGACTAAGGGTGCTCATATATTCTGCTGGGATGACCGCAAAGGATTCCTTTGCGTGGGGAGGCAGAAGAGGGTCGCAATTTATCGGCTTGATGGTGCGTACTCGGCCACCTTCTCAAACTTTCTTCCTAGTTGCCAACTTTCATTTGTCAATTGGGTGATCTAAGGTTATGGTTTCATGAATGAGGCAGCCCTTTGTTTTTCGGAAATTGATTGCCCTAACCTCGTCCTTATATTAGTCATAGTTTGGTTAATTGATGCCCGCACTTGTAAGAAACAATTCTTATGCAAAATGAGTGTGCTCTATATGATTTTTGTGAAGCTTAATAATCCATTTAGCTGTGAGCACAATTATTTAACACTTGTAATGCTTGTGTTTACACCTTACTTGCTTGATTTTTAAAAGTAGTCATATTTTTGTGTTTTTTTTCCTTTACAAAAATGCTTCAATTGTTGCATAATAATAAAATTCCATAGTAAACTAATGATTTTTTTTCTGTTTCTTTATTGGCTTATTTGTCAATCTGAATCAAATAGCTATCAAGAAAGAGGCTTGATTGATTTTCTTGATAAAGATATTTTCACTACTTTGAATTGATAAAGCATAAGGATTGGAGAAAATGACAATGTTTATTACAACTGGAACCTGAGAGCGAGAGACATAATGTATCAACAGTAGCTTTTGGTAAAGCTTAGCAGAACTATTTTTTGGCAAACTTTTTTACTAATTTTACAGTGGGAATGTAAATCTTTACTCCTTTCTTGCACGCAATTTTGATATCATGCCCTTTTCTATTTCACCCAATTTTTACTTATTGATTCATCTACTTATGGTGGTTTTATTATGAAGCGTTTACTTTGGAAAACCTTTTTTTTTAAGATTCCCATAGAAGCATGCACAAAGGAGCCTGTTAGTTTTTTCAATGTTTTTTTATAGTAGGCGTCTTGATTTTTTTTGTATCATTCTTTTAATAGGCACGTAATAAAGGACTGATGCCATCTGAACTCTTTTTGAAGGTGGTAGAGAATTTGTGGAGATCAAGGACTTTGGTGTTCCTGATGTAGTGAAATCTATGGCTTGGTGTGGGGAAAACATATGTGTCGGTGTCAGAAGAGAATATATGATAATGAATAGTACCACTGGTGCATTATCAGAGATATTTTCTTCAGGGAGGATTGCTCCTTCATTGGTTGCTCCTCTTTCCCCCGAAGAATTGCTTCTTGGAAAGGTTTTTTTTGTATATTACTTTTTTCCCATTTAGTAGATTTCTTTTACATTGTTTCATTTCTCAAACATGTATGTACTGATTTGCATACGAAAATAGAGTTTTAGCAAAATCATTTTTGATAACAAGAACATACCTTATTATGGGTAATTTTAGAATTTTGTATCTTCATTTGGATTTTGGTCTGTAATAATGTACTTCTTTTACCATTGTCATTTTGTTGCTGATTCACCTGAATGCTGCATTGATCTAATGACCTAAGAATGCCTTTTGCCTAAGAAGTGGAAAATTATGGTTGTAGGAGGATGACAAGTGCCAATTGTCGGTAATATTCTAAAGTTGAGGATGATGTGAAAAATATACACTTAATATCTATCCATTTTACTACTGCCACGTCTTTTTCAGTAACATGCGTGTGTGTTTCCTTTTATACATTTAGTCCCTTTTTTATATATATATTCTTACTCTTTTTTGAGATTTTTTCCCTTTTTTTGAATCATCTTCCCTTTGTATTTCATTCAACTGCTTTTGTATTTGTACCGTATCCTTTTTTAAGTACTTCCTTTTTCTAAACAGTGTGCTTTGCCTGTTCTTGTTGTTCATAATGTCAATTGTTGTACACATTCTTGTAGATTCCATGCTTATATATGATCTTGCATGTTTCATATGGGTCTCTTTTGCTTGGTCGGTCAACCTGAAATTATCTATGTTTGGTTGCTTGTCTTATGTCAGATTTTTGTAAATATGATGGTCCCTAAGAATGACAGGATTATAATTACTATGGCACATAATTAAAACATTGGAGAATACATCTGTACGCAAAAGTGTAACTTTTTTAAGAGTTGCATGGTGGTGTAGCTAGTACCAAGAAAGGGGAAGGGGAGTCAAACCAATAGACCAATTGCTTGTCCACGATTTGCTGCTTACCCACTGGCCACTGCATGAATAAAAATGTCATAATCTAAAATGTCAAAGTGAATATTGGTGGGAAAAGGTAAACTTATTTCTTTAGAGAATTGTTTTTGCAGTTATGCTTATTTGCTTTCTACATCGTGAATTATGATGCATCTTGTTCGCATTTATAACAATGAAATGGAGACACATTTCTTCATATGATTGACTTCATTAATTATTACTAATTCCACTCAAAATTTATTCACACTTATATATGACTGTAGGATAACATTGGAGTTTTTGTCGATCAAAATGGAAAGCTTCTTCAAGATGGCAGGATATGCTGGTCCGAGACACCAGGTTCTGTTATTATTCAAAAGCCATATGCAATAGGTCGTCTACCAAGGCATATTGAGGTAAGTGAAAGGTTATTCTGATTTCTCGCTAATTGTTTTATTGATTTTGCAAGATTCTCACATATCATACTTTTTACAGATACGGTCCCTTAGAGCTCCTTATCCATTGATTCAGACAGTTGGTCTTCGTGATGTACGCTTGCTTCTTCAGAGCAACAGTTCCTTGATTGCGGCATTAAACAATGCTGTTTATTGTCTGCTACCTGTACCTCTTGGTGCACAGGTATGCTTCATGCACTTGACCAAAAGTTTATATACCTGATTAGTTATTTTAATAGCATGTGACCTGCCTGCAAATAGAATCTCTATTTTCTCCTAGGAAAGGTTTTGAGTGTCTAAAACTGGGTTATGCATGATGATTATGTTTCCAATAAATGAAATAAAATTTTCCATTTAAGTTTTTTTTTTCTCTTGATATACATTAGTAAGTTGCATCCTCTTTAGGTGGATAAGATTGATTGATTTTTTTTCTCTGAATGAAAAGTGGCTTGATTGATTTGAATATTGTTCTCGATACAGCTTGCATGAGTTTGGCAGAGGATAAGATTGATGTAGCAAATTCCAAATAGTTGTGATTTACACAGTTACACCACTTGATGATTTGTTTGTCAGATGACTTACTTATCCAAGTTTTTTTTTTCTTGAATTTATCAATCCAGCACTATCCTTATTTTTTTTTATTTTGAAAAAAATGATTACTCGTTACAGATTGTACAATTAACAGCTTCTGGAAATTTTGAAGAGGCCTTGTCTTTGTGTAAGCTACTCCCTCCTGAGGATGCATCACTTAGAGCTTCCAAAGAAAGTTCAATACATATCAGGTATTTATTTTCATTAAGAATGCATGTCTTTAATATGTTAATTGACTGGAGAATTATAATTTTGTTTTCACTACCTATCACTTAGAAAAGCATCAAAGTTTAGTCTATTGTTGTATCATATAATGATATAACTGAGTCATATATTATTACCTGTGCTTTTATTAGATAATTTCAGAGATGTTTACAGTTTATTACAGTGGTACTGCATGTTAGTTGTTTGACATAAGAATTAAGAAGTAAATTATAACTTAAAGATTGAACTGATAATTTGTCAATTAAGGTTTCAAGTCCATATTCTAGCAGAGAAATTGGATGGATGTGGCTCAAGAAATCATTTATGAGATTGGACTATGCAAAAAAATTCTTTATTATACATCTGTTGCATTTCTAACATGTAATCATAGTTATGTCTTTTACAAAGTCATGTAAAATTTTTTTCCTAAGAAATGACGTGTTATGTGTCATTCTCTAGATATGCTCATCATTTATTTGATAATGGGAGCTATGAGGAGGCGATGGAAGAATTTCTGGCTTCACAAGTGGATATAACATACGTTTTGTCACTGTATCCATCAATTCTACTTCCCAATCTGCATACGATTCCTGTGCTCGAGAAGTTTGTAGACTCTAATGATGAGCTTCTTCTCTCAAGGGCTTCATCTGATGCCTCAGATGAGATAGAATCATCTTTACCATCCCAACAGAATGAATCTGGTAACCCCATGCTTGAGAATAAGAAAATGAACCACAATGCCCTTATGGCTCTCGTAAAGTTCTTGCAGAAGAAAAGATATGGAATATTTGAAAGGGCTACAGCTGAGGTTACAGAGGAGGTTGTGCAGGATAGTATATCATCATATGAACCGTATAGGTCAAAGGCTTCAAGTAAGGTATATGTTCTTCTTTATAGTACTGT
Source organism: Zingiber officinale (assembly GCF_018446385.1). Taxonomy (NCBI): domain Eukaryota; kingdom Viridiplantae; phylum Streptophyta; class Magnoliopsida; order Zingiberales; family Zingiberaceae; genus Zingiber; species Zingiber officinale. The sequence continues at coordinate 123,906 of NW_024589953.1, read as the reverse complement.
TGATGATTACCAGTTAATTCTTAGATTAGTATAATATATTATGAAGTGGTGTATGTCCCTAGAATGTCATGAATAACCTTGGAGTTAAATCTTTAAGCAATATGAATAATTTAATATTTTGAAGGTGCATGGACAATGAACAGATACAATTACTAAGTGCATCACATTATCTTTAACTTTTATTGAAGGAAATGGTTGATTTTATATGTTGTGTTACTGATTTTGAAGATCTGGAATTTCATAAGACATTTGTTAGTTTCCCACGTTGATCATTTATAGACAAACCAATAGACACTGGTCCTTGGACATCTACTCGGATCTAACACTTCATCAGACATGAGTAGCTATTATTGGCCAATATTGTCTATTTTGCTGGTTATTCATACATTTGCCTTTTCATCAAAAAAAAAAAAACTATATGCTTACTATCAAATGCATACACAGATACAGTTGCTAAGTTTCAGTTTAATGTTCAATATTTATGTTCATTAAAGATGCATACACAGATACCCCATCCTAATTTTAACTTATAAGAACATTTTTTCCATACTAAGCTGGAAGATACCAAAAAGATTTTTTCCCAGGCATATGCTGAATCACTATAAGCAATTTAATCATGCTCCAGCCACAATACTTGTTGAAGTCCAAGTCCATGTTAACATAGGTTGTTGGTAAATTGTAAAAGTAGCAACTTAACTCCAAGCTAGAGAATTTCTGGTATCTAAGAAAGTTTTTTTTTTCTTTCTCAGAAACGTGGTAATACGCATATCAGCTCTGTTGCTAGAGAAATGGCAACTGTACTCGACACTGCTCTTCTCCAAGCTCTGATTCTTACTGGACAACCGTCTGGTGCATTGGAGCTTCTGAAAGGATCAAACTACTGTGACTTGAAGATTTGTGAAAATTTTCTTATGGAAAAATGTCAGTACACAGTGCTTTTGGAACTTTACAAGTACAATGAAATGCACCGTGATGCCCTCAAACTTCTTAATCAGCTTATTGAGGAATCAAATTCTGGTGGAGAAACAAAGTCTGAGCACACTATGAAGTTCAGGCCAAATATGATTATCGAGTATCTCAAGGTACAAAAAAGAAGCATAAATCATTTTATGCATTGAGATTTGTTTATCTTACTGTTATTCTCATTTGAATTTGGCACAATTTCTTTTTTCACTATCCAACAAGTCTAATAACGAACCTATTTCACTTGAAACCATTTCTTTGTATTAATTTAGTTTCATCTCACTATTGACCAGTTATATCACTTTTCATTCCATTCGTTGATTTAGAGGTGTCCATTCGGTTCAAATTGAACTAATAAGGATACACCTAATTTTTTATCCTTTTTTTTGGAACCATACCAACCTGAATAAGGTTATAAGCTAAACAGAAACCAAATCAAAATTATCATGTTAATTTGGTTTAGTTTTGTTTAAACTGAATTAGCATAGGTTTTTTTTTATCAAAACTATTATGTAGTGTTAACACTATAAAAATCATGTTAGCAATTTAATCTTTAAATATATAATTATTAGATATATTCAACATTGATAATGAAGAATAATTTGTATATAATTGAAGCTATTCATCATATACAGTAGTGTAAAAATTGAAGAAGTTTTATCATATAGTTTTTAGTTAGAATTTAAAGAATAATGCTATATGTAAATTTTTCATAAATTGAACTATGAAAACATTACAAATAATATTTTAATTTTCCAGTTTACAATGAGTTTCAGAATAAGAAACTGAAACTGAACCATATTTATCAAACCTAACCAAATTAATAAATCAAACCAAAAATAAATAAATTTCGTTGTGTTTGATTTTACGGGTGGAACCAAATATTGGACACGCCTATGTTGATCTATTGCAAGATTCATGGGATGATTGCTTATGCCGCCAGCTCCGACACAAATTTTGTTGAACTTATTTCTTTTGCAGCCTCTTTGTAGGACTGATCCCATGATTGTCTTAGAGTTCTCAATGAATGTTCTTGAAAGCTGCCCAACAGAGACTATTGAGCTCTTCTTGTCTGGAAATGTTCCAGCAGAACTGGTGAATTCTTACCTGAAGCAGAATGCTCCAAACATGCAGTCAACCTATTTAGAGCTTATGCTTTCTATGAGTGAAAATGCAATCAACCCAAAGCTTCAAAATGAGCTGGTATTGAACTTTATCTATGTTTATTATTCAATTATCTAGTCTAGAATATCATTTGTTGAACTTTTCCTATAACATGTAAGGTTCATCTATACCTCTCAGAAGTAGTTGACTGGTTCAAAGATCTCAAGGAACAACAAAAATGGGATGAGAAACTTTATTCCCCGACTCGGAAGAAGTTGCTTTCTGCCCTCGACAACATTTCAGGTTATAATGCAGATGATTTGTTAAAGCGGCTTCCTATTGATGCTCTCTATGAGGAGCGTGCAATTTTACTTGGTCGGTTGAATCAGCACCAGCTAGCATTATCTCTTTATGTTCACAAGGTATTAAGCAAGCTCTGCTGCTGCTTTTTTGAACCTTCAAAATCAAGTTGTTTAAAGTTGTTTTACCTTGTTCATTCCTATCTGGTTGAATAAACAAAAAATTACTGTGTGGACTTGTCAATTGTGCAGCTTCAATTGCCAGAACTAGCACTCTCCTATTGTGACCATGTTTATGATACGGCACTCCAACAACCATCAAGAGCAAATGCTAATATTTACCTAACCCTTCTGCAAATTTATCTTAATCCAAGGAGGGCGATTAAAGAGCTTGAGCAAAGAACTGCAAGTCCGTTTACAGGAATTTCACAAAGCCCTGGAATTCAAAAATCTGGTTATGCTAAAACAAAAATGAGCCGTCAGTCTAAGAAGATTGTTGAAATTGAAAGAGCTGACGATATGCGTATCAGCCTCAGTGGCACTGATAGCAGTCGAAGTGATGGCGATGTAGATGAGGTAATTGATGAGGGAGATTCAATCATGTTAAAAGAAGCACTTGATCTTTTGGGCCAGAGATGGGACAGGATAAATGGTGCTCAGGCATTGCGAGTTTTACCAAGAGACATAAAACTTCAGGTACTGCTGCTTTTGACTGGTCCTTGGATTTCAATTTTTCTATTTACTATAAGGTAGCTTATGCTGCATACACCTATTTATCCTGATGTTCTTTTACAGAGTAATTGTGTTTAAATTGTATGTGGATCTTGATTAGTTAGACAAAATGATAAAAATTGTGTGACTGTTTTCGCCTGCAAATGATTCATCATCATTATGTGGCACTTTTTTTTCTCTCAAGCAGATGGAGTGTAATCTCAGTTACCTGCTACCTTATATACAAAGGTAGGACATTTTTTGCATGAGAGGAAGACTAGGAAGTGCAAGTTACGAGGGGAGAGAATTGTAGAGAGAAAATGGGTCAGAGGGAGCATTCTTCTCAGTGTGTAAAAGTGAGACATCTTAAGCAAGCACTTCTCAGTAAGTAAATGTAGCCAAAAGGCAATCATCCTGATAAGCTATGTGGAGATCTAGTTCACTGGCCTAATTTTTTATTGGCAAACTCGATTGTTCCATTTGGCACGTATATAAGCCAGATCCATCCAATCAAAGGACCCATGTATTTATTTTCCTAGGAGTAGCTGTTAGGAAGAGACAGGTTGTCTTCGACTGAGGATGGATGGTCCCTGTTCACCAATCATTCAAGATTTGTGAATATTGGGTTGTTATATTCCTTTGCTAATGCTAGTACAAACAATTATAAAAGTGCAATATAGTTAATAGATTTAGTTTCTTCTATCAACATTAACTTGAATGATTAATTTACTTGGTTCTTTTTTCTGAAGATTCCTTAATTAATAACTTCTTAAACTAAAGCATGTACTTCACACTAACAGTTGCTCATTTTACAAGCAATCAAGAAAGTCAGGTGTTTAGGCAGGGTTACTCTTTATTAGTATATAAATACCAATGATCCTTCAGAAATTCCTTGGCAAATTTGTATAGTCACAATCTATTTGCTTTCCTGGAAATTTTCTTTCATCTTAAATTAGCAATTTTACAATGTCAGGATTTGCTTCCCTTTCTCAAACCCCTCCTCAGAAAATCTACTGAACGCCGCCAAAACTCTTCAGTGATCAAGAACTTGACATTCAATGAGAATTTGCAGGTATTTTTCCATATACATTTGGTTGCGGGCTTGCATTTATGTTTGCTTTGGAGATTAAATGCACATTGAAATGAACAATGGAATTCTTCTTCTGCAGATATATTTACACATTCTATATACTCCTTGTTAACTTTGCTCCATCAAATTTACACTTTGTTCTAATGGTGTATGTATAGTGTTTGATACATCTAATAAAGCGTCTTAATGGTGTTAGCTATACTTAACAGGTCAAAGAAGAGCTTTATAATTGCCGTCGAGCAATATTGAAAGTTGATGCTGATAGCATGTGCTCTCTTTGCAATAAGCGGATTGGGAGCAGTGTATTTGCAGTGTATCCCAATGGAAAAACACTCGTACATTTTGTTTGCTTTAGAGATTCACAGAGTATTAAGGCTGTTAGAGGTCCCACATCGACGAGGCGCAAATAATCCATCCTTTTTCAAGTATGAGTTGCTCATTTGGCTTCCTAATTGTGTTTACAAGCTCTTCCTTATCAGTCAGTCCATTTTATTCATATGTTTCCCACTAGACAGTTTTCAATATATGTTCCATAATTATGCTTAGAGTTAGGAAACATGAAGATAATCAGAATTGAGATACCGAATTTTCTATAGATATTGCCTCTTTCTGTTCCTGCAATAAACTTAATTCAGAATTCAAGAAACTGAAACTTGAAATGACCGGATAGCAATGATTGGTGCTATTTCATCGTTGACTCCTTTGAATTCTGATTCTGACAATAAGACGTTTCTATGCGTCCGGTTGGTTTGATATCTGATATTCCAACTCCTTGTTTGTTGATCTTGTGCTCAATGCGTGAATCTACTATTTTGGCCTTTTCATGTTTACTCTTACGCTTATTGGTTGTACCATAGAGGTTAATTATGTCCTACCAAAACGACATGTTAATCTACTTTCCTTTTCAGCTCCGAAGCACGGCTCACTGCCCACAACAAGGAGCAAAGTTTCGTCTTCCTATTTTGGTTCAGTTATTGTGTTCTCCATGGCAGCTTGGTGGAGATCTGTTCGTTTTTGAGCAAAAAGCCTTATGTTCACTTCAAGTAGCTTGTGCAATGCCACCATCCATTTTGTGTTCATCATTCCATTGTTGTGTCTCCTGATCTTGATATCTCATATTTATCATTTTATGTATGATTATTTGTAAAAAAAATAATCTCTGTTTGTATATTTTGTTTGATGCTGGAGGTGTTGCGTAAGAGTATTTTCTTTATCTTTCAGAACCTCTGCTTAAATGATAATGTATTTGTTTAATTTATTTTCCTGTGGATCATTTATAGTTTCTCTGTTTATATATAAAGTTCAGTTCAAATTCTATAATAATAAAAAGGAGGATTTGTAATGATTTTTAAAACGTTTCTAAGGTGATATTTGATAGATGATATATCAATCTATATTATGGATGATAATCTACATTTTAGGTAGTATTAAATAATCACTTTGTAAATGATACAACGATATAATACAGATTGATATGACCTATAGTTCGGGCACACTAATGTTTGTTCTAGAGAATTTAACAAGAAGATGAAATTTTAATTTATTTTTTAAATCCTTAATTTTAGTTGGATTCGAGAAGGAGAAATTATATGATAGACAGCGATTTAATCTTGCCAAATTTTATTCTATCACAATCTAAAAGTTAAAAGTAATTAATATTGTTACAGAAGGAAAAAAAAAAAATAGAAGTAATCAATCTTGTAAATGTTGATCTGCTATCATATTGTTCAATAAATGTAAAGTAAACATGCCTTACAGATTGACGCAGTATCTACGTGAATATTTTTTGCAAAGGTCAAAATTCTGAGCCTTAATGAATTTTAAAGTAAACAAATGTAATAACTGTTGAGTATGTGTGAATGGAGAAGAGGTGAAAGAGGATAGAAGTTTCATTATGAATAGGAGTTTAGTTTTATATTAGAAGTTTTATGGTATATAGGTTGGTTTATATTGATTCACATGCATTGAGAATGTGAACGAATGTATGGGGAGAGACTCTCTCTCACATATGGGTGCACAGGAGAGTGCAAATCTAGGGCCCGCATTATACTGAATCATGTTGACTCGTGTATGGGCACGACCTGCGCGCGCCGAATGCTGAACCAATCGAGGTAAAATTTGCTCAAGTCGAGATTAATACAAAATTAAAATGATGGAGTGATAACGCTGCCGTGATCACAGGCAGAGGACACATAGCAACACAAGAAGAAGCTCTCAACCTTCATTCCCTCCTCCTATGCGTGCAACTCCTGCTCGACAGAATGTCCGTGATGGCAATCGGGTGCCACTTACTTCGCCGTGACCACCAGTACTTGGTGGGAATCATGATCAACTGTTGTATCCTGGAAAACAGATGACCCTAGTGAGCCTCAAAGTACAGTCGGAGGTGGGTGAATCTGTTTCAAGGAAACTGCGACTCTCACAGGCCTCGATCCTTTTCCCACTCGAAAAGTTGTTCGCCCGCTCGGGCTCCTCTGCTCCTTCAGTCGCTCGACCTGTCTGTTTCTCCTAATCGACCACTTGCTCGGTCAACCTCTCCGCTTGCTTGCTCGGCAACTTTGCCAGGCCGACTCAGCTTGATCGACTGGTACTTCTCACTTGGGTTGCATTTCTGCTTCGCCTGACCGGCCTCTCGCTCGGCCTGTTTTCTTGCCTGACCGACCTCTCGCCCAATCTACTCTCTGTCTGGCCGAACTTGCTTGGCCTTATTGTCCGGTCGGCCAATCTACTACTTGCCCGCCCGACCATTAAGTCCACTCAGACTTTGTTGCTTGGACTCGAAGTTTGGTCTGTACTCAACAATTAGTAGAAATCAGTCCCTATTGACAGTCTGAAATTATCCACACAGATTATATCAACTATAAATTAAATTAAATTTAGTGTAATTTAAATTCATCTACTACCCTATAAATATCCAGTAACATATTGTTGTTTCCAACTATAACAAAATTTAAAATGTTATCACCTTTTTTTTCACATTATTGATTAAAAGATTTTTAAATTTTTTTTATCTATTTATTTTAAATGTCCTTGATTAACTGGCGTTTACCCATGCACGAAATTTCTTTACAAATAATATAATATTTTTCTCAATTTCAAGTCAAGATAATTATCATAGTGCAATCCCAGTCACCATGTTCAACATCTCTATTAAATTTATTTGTTGATCTCAAAACTTTATTTTGGTAATGTAGATTTGGTTTTAGGAATTCTGATTAAAGCGTACTAAAATGTTTAATTACAGTCAGGTTAGATTTACTAATCATCTTTTAATCGTATTTAGTTTTGCTAATCTATGGTCATTCTTCAGTGCCGTTAAGAATCATTTATTGGAGAATATTATAAATTAACAGCATCATATGTCGAAGAATATCATGCATGGTTTAATAATAAACAATATAAGGCTTAAATCTTCACCTTTTGTTTTTGTAAAAAAATGAGTTTAATATATATATATATATATAATTCAATTTTTTATATTAGATTCCTTGAGAATAAACTTTAATTAATATAAAGCTTATCATAAAATACACTCTCACTAAGTCCTTAAATATAATTTTTTATTTACTTTTGAGATTTTATAACTCACTAGAGATTTGATCTTATATTCCATCCACCACATAAATCTAAAAATATAATGGCTCTTGATATAACATCTTAACTTTACCTTATTTTATAACTCACTAGATGATTCAATCTTATATTCCATCCACCACATAAATCTAAAAATATAATGGCTCCTTATATAACATCTTAACTTTACCAATAATTTAATCGTCATAGGTATGTTATACATAGGGATTGAACTCTAATTGCCTAGAAAATGTATTCTGTCTCTTATCATCACACTAAGACCATCTCCAATGCACATCATCAAATTTGGTGCAATTTTTACACCAAAATGGTGCTATTTCAACACCAAAGACTATTTCAACTCCAACCCATCATCACCATATCACACCAAAAAAGAATATTCTTTAGAATATTCTATAATTCTTATTAATTTTTTATATGATAATTATTATATTTAAAATGAATACTTCTTAATATTTGATATTTTAAATTTTTTAAAATTTAGTATCCAACTAGTTAATATATATATATATATATATATATATATATATATATATATATATATATATATAATTTTTATTTTTATTATATAATTACTCAGGCATAAATATATTTTAAAAATATTATAAAATCACACACAATTAGGATAAAATATTGTCCTGCCCAAGCTGTTGGACAATTTTGCCATCTCCAATGCATGCAATCTAGGCTACCTAACATACCTGGAAAACCTCGTAGCTCACCAATATGAAGTAGCCTAGCAACATCGTGAGCATTTGGAGATCGTAGGTACTGCCCTCCAAAAACTTCAACAACGGCACGACAAAATCGTTTCACACTTTCAATAGCAGTTGATTCCCCTATTTTAATGTACTCATCAGTAGCATCTGCTGGTACACCGTATGCTAATATCCGAAATGCAGCTGTTATTTTTTGCAAGCTTGACAAACCAAGTCTTCCAAGCCCATCTCTTCTCTGTATAAAATAGTTGTCATGATTAGTAACAGCATCACAGATACGCATAAATAAATTCCGTCCCATTCTGAATCTTCTTCGAAACATTGCATCATTATACAATGCATTTTCGGCGAAATAATCATTGAATAGATTACGATCAGCAGCTTCACGATTACGATTGATCATCTTATGACCAGGAATTGAGCCTCGATGCCTGCTTTTGTTGCTTCCTTCATTGAGATAATTTAAGACAATTTGATTATTGGTAGAAATCACCTGAGCGATCAGTTGTTGCCTTGCACTAAAACTTTCTGCATAGTTATCATCATCAGGAAGTGACCGGGCATTGAACACACATTTTTTTGTGTCCAAATGACATGACCTAACAATGAACACATTTGGAAAAATATGCACAGATGACGTGACACAACAATGACAACATCGGGACAAGTTTGGCAGGCGACGTGACATGACACTGAATCAAAATTTGCATAATTTTATATTCACATTTTTTCACTATATAATAGCTTACCAGATATTGGTATAACACATTGTATGTCAACAATTTTTGTGAGGGTTTCTCTTCTACTAAAATGAGTGCAACCCCCAGACAAGCTTCATACTCATTTGAAGAAGATAAACACTTATGTTATGTTTACCTTCATATTTCACAAAATCCAATCATTGGGATCAACCAATCGAAGGATCAATTCTTGGCAAGAGTTGAGAAAGAGTTTCATGCAGATCTAAATTTACCGCCAAGATCTTTGCAAAAAAGAATGCTTCTTATGCTAAGTTCAGTATCCAAAATGAAAGGTTGCATTCGACAAATCGAACATCTGAATCCTAGTGAAGCATCGGAACAAGATATTGTAAGTTACTATGCTCATATTTATTTTAGACTATCTAAATTTTAAAATCTAAGTCTAAATTTATTAATACATATTATTATCTTCATAACTGATGTTCAATTATTTTCTTGCAGTTAACTCGTGCCAAAATGTTATTTGCAGAAGACCCAAAATACACAAAGGGTTTCAAATTTGATCATGTCTGGAATATTCTCAAAGATATTGAAAAATTTGGCACTGACACTATGAATACTGCATCCATGAAATCGCGACAACAAAATGCTAATGCGGGTTCATCTGAACAACAATTCTCCGAGGAAGCATTTCATACACCTTCATCTCCTTGTGTGTCTGCTTTTGATCTTAATATCACTGATTCAGATAGCGGTGGTAGTTCTATTAAACGACCTCCAGGGGTGAAAAAAGCAAAAATGAAGAAAAAGAATGATGAACAGATTGCAAAGGTAATTAATATTAATGCTCAACTTGTTGAGGCAATGAATGCAAGTACTGCTGCTACTACAAAAATGGCAGATACTATACTTTACAAGGAAGAAACCAAAATTTTATTCAAAGATTTGAACTCGATCTCTAACCCGATGATGCGTGAATATATTCGCAATGAGCAAATTAGAATTATGCAAAAGAGAATGCAAGTACAAGGATCTCATTCAGCTGCACATCAAGGAGAAGGATCTCAAACATCTCAAATACAGGGAGAAGGATCACAACTTAATCAATATCAAGGTGAAGATCAAGAATCTCAGAATCCTACGAATATTTTTGGGCAATTTCATAATTATTTTAGCGGAATGGGGAGTGATCTTCCTGAATATTAGTATTATAATATTATTAAAGTAATTTTAAGTTTATGTGTGCTTTATTAGTATCGTTTGTACCATGTACTTGTTTGTTAAGCTTAGTTAATTATGTTTTTAAGTTTGTATTAGTAATATTTTAATTTAATGTCATTACTATGTTTATTTTGTATGTCAATGTAATGGGTAATGTATTGTATATTTATGCATATAAAATTTTTTAATATTTTATTGTATTATGTTTATGAAATTAGTGATAATTTATAAATGTAATTATAATAAAAATATATTAAATAAAATTAAAATAATAATTTTAATAAATTAAATATTTACAAATATACATAATAAAATTTAAATATTCTATTAAATGCACTTAATTTAAATATATAATAAATAATAATTACATTTAATTATACTATAAATAAAGAAAAAGAAAATAATAATTATTAATTAATTATATTTGATTTTATAATAATATAATAAAAATAAAAATAAAAAAATCTCTCCATCACCAAATATGGTGATGTGAATAGTGCAACACCAAATATGGTGTTGCACTATTCACATCACCATATTTGGGATGGATTTTGGTGTATGGATTAAGTATCTAGCCTTTTGGGCCAACTAATTAATTTCAGGATGATTGGTTTGACCTTATGGAAGTTTCCCACGGGCAATAAGGATAAATTCGGAAGTGTTTGCTACAGGCGGTCCAACAACTTAACATCTTACATTTATCATCCCACTAGAGGAAAATGTCCTACAATAAACTATAGTTGAGAATCAAGGTCGAATCCCAATTGTATTTTTTTTTTTCAATTTTTCCTCCAAATGGGGTGCCCAATCGAGCGTTTCCCGATTTACCTTGATGGCTAGTGGAAAAACTCCGTGGGACCAGACCGATCACCGCAGGATTAGTTGGATTTATTATTATTTTTTAAATATAATTTTTTATATTACGTATTCAGATTTTATAACTCACTAGATAGACGATTCGATCTTACATTTTGCCCACCACGTAAATCCAAAAAGTACAATGGCTCCTAACATAGCGTCTTAACTTCACCAATAGTTCAGTCATCGTAAGTATGTTATGCATGGGAACTGAACTCTAATTACTTAGGAAATGCATTCTTCTTCTTATCACCACACCAAGCCCTCGGACACTAAATCCTTAAATATTTTTTTTTAGCAACAGTTAGACCCTCTAAGTGATTAACTAGATATCTAAAGGTTAAATCCCAATTGCGATGTACTATAAAAATTTTCCTCCAGTGGAACAACTCTAAGAACGTTGACTATGTGAATAGACTTTCGTAAGCGATTCTTGATTTACTCTAGTGGTCCGTAGAAAACTTTAGTAGAATCGTGTCAGTCACCTCCAAGTTTAATCGGTTCAAACATGGATCCCTGAATTTTAAAAAAAAACCTTAAATATTGGAGTAAAGGTGAAGACATCACCTTAGGGGTCCTTTTAACACGGTCCCGCACTCTTTGGAAGATGGTAAATCATAGGGATATTTTCCCTAGCGCAATGACCCTTTGCATTAGGGAGGTCAAGTATTCAATAAGACATTTTGCATCCGTTAATGGGAATGAAGCTCAAGACCTATTGGAGTAATCACCCATGCACTCAACAACTACGTCAACCCATGAGATTTAGTTATTGGAGTATGAAGGTGAACTCATCACCTAAGAAGTATTAATAGAGGCTCATCCAAATTGTCTATATTTTTAAATTCATTTTTCACTAGAGGAAAAATCCCTATAGAATCTAATTATTTGGCAAAAGATCATATGTTGATCTCGGGCACCCCATGCGGTCAGTCCTGCAACTATTTGTAAATAAGTAAATCAGAAAACTTAGTAGATCATCACATGGGAGAGTATTTCTTCTGATTTTATCGGGAATCGACCCTTATATTCGATCTGGTAATTCTACCATGTGGTGACCAAATCAATCAAGCTCTTGTAACAAAAAAGGTGATTATACTCACTTTAACTTAAGTGTCCTTCACAATCCGTCCTTAAATTATATAAAAGAGAATAAATGGATCAACTTATAGCAGATCGCTAAGTGGTTGCGAATTGAGAGGAGTTTTTTCTAAAGGACATGCATCCACTGATAATTGATCCATGTTCTATTGTAATAAATATGTCACCCTCTGCGCAATTGACATCTCGTGGGATTTTATTTTTTTATTGACAAATTTATATATAATTCCTATAACTATTATAAGGACAAGTAAATAATTAGTTATCTTAAAAAGATCAATTGTCAAATTTAGCACGTTGTTAAGAAATCAATCTAATTCATGCTTTCAATTTTCTTTAAGTTTTCAACAAATTTTGGACATTGTCGTTATCATCCAACTCACTACTTGAAGCTAATTAAGATAGCGATCCCTCTACCATGTTTGAAAAGTGAATGTGTTTCACACTAGCTTAAGAGTATGCACCGCGTGGCATGCTTTTATTGAGGTCAATAACATATATAAATGAGTTTATCGAAATTTTAGAGTGAGTTAGTTTATTATTTTTCAAGATTAACTCAAAACTTTTTCATACTTCGTATTGAATTGAACTTTCATACTATTGTATTATGCTTGTTTATTTACTAGAGGTGATAATGCCTATAAATAAATTTTATAAAAAAAATATCTCAAAAACACATAAAGTTGTAACCTTAATAAGAATAATTGACTTTGTGCATGAGCATATCCTCTAGATCACTAATGCTTTTTATATATCTTTAGCTTTTAATAATTATAATGATATTAAAATTAATAATAATAAAGCACTTGCAAAGAGGCAGCTTGATTCTTAAGCTAACAATTAAAGGGAGAGAAAAAAAAACAAGAAATAATTAATGAAGGAATCTAATTTATTCACTAGTGAGGAAAAAATAAAGTAAAGGTTGACTACATGATCCTTAAAGAAAAGCTTAATTATTATATTTATGTTAAAGTTCAAAATAAAAACAAAAAATGCTGATGGAATTTTTTAATTTTGCTTCATCCTTTAAAATATATTTATTTTTAAAATTATCTCTTAGAAAATGTACACCTCAAGTTTGGAATTTTTTATAAAAAAAATATCTCTCCGTGTGGCATGCATCACATTCTTTTACAAAAACATTAATACTTTATTCTCATGACTCATTAGCCACACACATAAAATCTTTATCACACCAAAACAATCTCTCTATTAAGTAACCTCACTATTCGAGATTAACTAGCTAAACAATACTCTCCTACATTAGATTTGCTCAATTCTCTCTCATATATTCCATGATTGATTCAATTCTCTCTTGACAATAGATGATGGCAATGTTCGATCGAAAATAAGGGAATTTTAAAAAGAGAGACACACAATAGACAAGGCCATGAGTTATCATTATCAAATGAGATTAAAATTAAGATGATAGTTGATAAAATCTAATCTCGTGAATCACATTTTCATTGAATTAACATATAAATGTCACCTTCATTGCTTAAACAATCTTGTCTGAAATGTGAAAAAAAGCATTTGGATACCCCAATTTAGTCGAGTACCACCAACCTTATTTATTTATAGTATTTTTATTTGTAAAAATAAAAAATGTATGCTAATTGTACATAATACAAGTCCTAATTTCAAATTTCTACATATATCTTCTTCTTTTTTTTCTTTTTTTTCTTTAATTAATCGGATTAGATAATGTCCAATCTAAGACGACCAATTCGATCTTACGGAAATTTCCTACTAACCATCAGAGTAAATTAAGAAACATTGATAGCGAACGGTTCAGAAATCCAATATTTCTTATTTTCACGTCTCATCTAGAGGAATCTATTATCATTTTCCTTCTTCTTCAATAGGGTGGAAAAACCATGTCATAATCATTCACTAGTAATTTAATTTGTTAAAAGAGGGTTGATAATTTTTTTCTAAAAAGAAAAAAATCTGTGGGTGAATTTCCTTGAGCATATTTGATTTCTATTCATACATTCTTCTTAATGAGAAAAATACTTTTATTTTTTTCTATTTTTAATTATAAATTAAAACTTCTAGTAAATATTATCTTTTTATAGGACTAACGTGATGCCCTAAGCATAATTTAATAGTATTAATGCAAATAAAAAAAAATTGTAACTCGAACTATTTCATGATTGGAATCAAAATAATTACAAAGGGCTAATTTAAAATCTTAAATAAAAAGGGATTAAAATGGTGAATTTTAAGAGTAATATGATAATTTCCTAACCGTTTTCTTGATTTACCGGGAAATAAGAATACGTAAATTGTAAGAGTAATATTTCATCATGAATAATGATATGTTCAAATAAAAAAATTTAAGAATAAATATATAAAATGATCCATCATTTTATTTTTTTTAGGTCCCATTATTTTATATGTAATCCTTAAATTTTTCTTCGAGTTTTTTTTTTTTTTTTTGAATATATCATTTTTCTTTAACCGTCAGTAATCTTTTATAATTTATTTTCATTTATGATGAATTAACAGAGAATTACTTTTTACCATCGTGTAAAAAGAGAACACGACCATCAGGAAAATAGATATTATTATAATACATAAGAGGCCGAATCTTTATAAAATTGAGAAAAATATCTTTTCTTCAGTCGCCAGCTATAATTTTTTATTTACGGATTCTAAATTTTACTACAACAGTAAAAAGAGAACACGACGCCGGACCCCACTGTCCACACTAGACCGTCCACCAATAGGGAGCTACGTTTTTGGTCGGTCCCACAGCGCAGATGGGAATCCCAGTGCTGAACACGTCGACGACGGACACTGTTATCCCCAGCGGCGCTCATTGAGCCACGTGGCAGAATACCGAGTTGTGTACATAGATAATTGCACTTCGTTCGTCCACCATGTGTTGATTGGACAAAGATACGGGTCTCAATTGATCCACTCTGGAGGTATGAATTTGAGTGTAATTGGTGGGTGCATTTGTTTGTTTTCTTGTGCGCTTAGTATTATTATTATTATTCAGTATAAAAGTGGAGCTGAGACGAAAGCGGATTTCGAAGAATTTTGTTTTTCTTCAAATTTGGCCTTTTGTTTTTTTTGTTTGTCTGTCTATTCAATGGATTGGAACTCGAGATCGAAAATTTTGGGTGATTTTTCCATTTCTCTGGAGCAACTTTTCGTTGCACGATGCGCTTTTCCTCTGGTGCATGATTTGTTTGTTGCTCGTCTAAAGTGAAGGAAGCGCTTAAATCGGCTGCTCCTCAGTGCTCTTTGGGAGTATTAGATCCGATTTGGTTGAGAAATTTCTCGTCTTTGCTGGTTTTGAGCTTGCGATTTGCTAGTTCTGATCTGGTAGTGGTTGAATCGTTGTTCAGTGGTTGTGTTCGCCGGGATTTGAAGTGCCCCGTGCTGCGATTTTGTTGGAGCTTGTTGGTTGAGTTGGAAAGCTCTGGTCTTTGAGCTCAAATCGCCGGAAAAAATGGCGTCGAGGTCGTATTCTAACCTCCTCGAGCTGGCATCCGGCGAGCCGCCCTCCATCAGCCAGATCCGGCGGCGGATTCCTCGCGTGATGACTGTCGCCGGCATAATCTCCGACCTCGACACCGATTCCGACTCCGAGGGCACCTCTCCTAACTCCTCCTCCTCCCCCCGCGACCGCACCATCCTGGTGGCCAACCAGCTCCCCATCCGCGCCTGCCGCCGCTCAGACGGCCGCGGCTGGGAGTTCTCCTGGGACGAGGACTCCCTCCTCCTCCAACTGAAGGACGCCATCAGCGACCACGGCGCCGACATGGAGTTCATTTACGTCGGCTGCCTCCGGGACGAGATCCCTCCGGCCGACCACGACGAGGTCAGCCAGGTCCTCCTCGAGACCTTCAAGTGTGTGCCGGCATTCCTGCCGGCGGATCTCCTCGCCCGCTACTACCACGGCTTCTGCAAGCAGCAGCTCTGGCCCCTCTTCCACTACATGCTGCCTCTCTCCCCCGACCTCGGCGGTCGCTTCGACCGCTCCCTGTGGCAGGCCTACGTCTCCGTCAACAAGATCTTCGCCGACAAGATCCTCGAGGTCATCAACCCCGACGACGACTTCGTCTGGGTCCACGACTACCACCTCATGGTTCTCCCCACCTTCCTCCGCAAACGCTTCAACCGCGTCAAATTAGGGTTTTTCCTCCACAGCCCCTTCCCCTCTTCTGAGATCTACAAGACCCTCCCTGTCCGCGAGGAGCTTCTCCGCGCTCTCCTCAACTCCGACCTCATTGGCTTCCACACCTTCGACTACGCTCGCCATTTCCTCTCCTGCTGCTCCCGCATGCTTGGCCTCTCCTACGAGTCCCGTCGCGGCTACATCGGCCTCGAGTATTACGGCCGCACCGTCAGCATCAAGATCCTCCCCGTCGGCATCCACATGGGCCAGCTCAAGTCCGTCCTCACCCTGCCGGAGACCGAGAAGAAGGTGAAAGAACTGAAAGATCAGTTCCTGAACCAGGGCCGCGTAATGGTCCTCGGCGTCGACGACATGGACATCTTCAAAGGCATCACCTTGAAGCTCCTCGCCATGGAGGAGCTACTCAAGCAACACCCCGAGTGGAGGCGCAAGGTGGTCCTCGTCCAGATCGCGAATCCTGCGAGAGGCCGCGGCAAGGGCGTGACGGAAGTCCAAGCTGAGAGCTTTGCCACCATGAAGCGCATCAATGAGGCCTACGGCGCGCCACCGGACTACGAGCCCATCATCCTCATCGACGACCCCCTCCCCTTCTCCCACCGCATCGCCTACTACGTCGTCGCAGAGTGTTGCCTTGTGACGGCCGTGAGGGACGGCATGAACCTTATTCCTTACGAGTACATCATCTCGAGACAGGGGAACCAACAACTAGACAACGTCTTGGGCTTGGACTCATCGACTCCGAAGAAGAGCATGCTGGTCATCTCCGAGTTCATCGGTTGCTCACCGTCGTTGAGCGGAGCCATCCGTGTCAATCCATGGAACGTCGAAGCTGTGACCGACGCCATGGTCAATGCCTTGGAGATGAAAGAGCAGGAGAAGCAATTCCGCCATGAGAAGCATTACAAGTATGTGAGCTCACACGATGTGGGATACTGGGCGAACAGCTTCTTGCAGGATCTGCAGAGGACTTGCAGAGACCATTCTCAACGCAGGTGCTGGGGTATTGGATTCGGATTGCGATTCCGAGTGGTTGCTCTTGATACAAACTTCAGGAAGCTTGCCATGGAGCATATCGTCTCGGCCTACAAGAGAACAAGAACCAGAGCCATCCTTCTGGACTACGATGGCACGCTGATGCCACAGGCCTCGATTGACAAGAGCCCTAGCTTGAAATCGATCGAGATTTTGAATGCCTTGTGCCGTGACAAGAACAATGTGGTGTTCCTTGTGAGTGCTAGAAGCCGCGACACTATCAGTGATTGGTTTGCTCCTTGTGAGAACTTGGGGATTGCTGCTGAGCATGGCTATTTCTTTAGGTAGGTGGTTCTAAACTTGATCAATGGTTACCAAATCGAAATCTTTTGATAAAACAGGTCAAATAGATAAGAAATTGGCATTGAGATGAATTTGATTTCAGGTTAAAGAGGGATGCAGAGTGGCAAACTTGTGTTCCTGTGGCAGATTGTAGCTGGAAACAAATTGCGGATCCTGTGATGAGGTTGTACATGGAGACAACTGATGGTTCCACGATCGAAGACAAGGAAACCGCACTTGTATGGTCATACGAGGATGCTGATCCAGACTTTGGGTCTTGCCAAGCCAAGGAGCTTCTTGATCATCTAGAGAGTGTGCTTGCCAATGAGCCTGTTTCAGTGAAGAGTGGTCAGCATATTGTGGAGGTTAAACCACAGGTAAGACACCAGTGCATACAGTTTAAGGATTTGTTTGCCGTTACAGTAGAACCTAGTTTAGATGTTTACGGTTCGAACCAAAATTATGATCTAACACCCCTAACAGTTAATTTGTATCAAGTTCTTAACACGTTTCATAATTCACATCATGAATTCAAGACTCCAGTCTCGCATGTTATTTTGTAGATTGAACCCAAGGGCATGATGATCTCACAAACTACTGAATTATCATTTTTATCTCGTATTGCAACATATAAGCACAAGTGAAGCTAGTGATCAAGCTATGCTTCTAGTGATAATGCTAAACCACAGATAAACGTCACCATGTTTTTCTGGTCTTTTCTTTCTTGATCAAAACATAAACAAAGTAGATGCCAATTTTGCGAACTATTCTTATAGGGTGTGAGCAAAGGCCTGGTAGCACAGCGCCTCCTTTCGACCATGCAAGAGAGGGGCTCAGAATCTAGCTTCATATTGTGCATCGGAGATGACAGGTCTGATGAGGACATGTTCGAGGTGATCACTACGTCAATAGCAAGCACTTCAATCTCCCCGGCGACCGAAGTGTTTGCCTGCACAGTGGGTCAGCAGCCGAGCAAGGCAAAGTATTACTTAGATGATACAGCTGAGATTGTTAGGTTGATGCAAGGGCTGGCCAATGTCTCAGAGCAACAAACTCTGAGGACCCAACAAAATGGCGACCTCGGCACTTGAAGGTCTGGGGGGTTCGATTCTGCATGCTGCTTGAGATGAAGTTGTTACTGCAGTGTACATAAGTTCTTATTACAAGCTTTTATAGTGTAATATTATGGTTTCTATTTGAGCTCCATTTTGGAAACCAAGAGATGAAATTTATGGCTATGTTATTGTTCCTTTGCTTCTTGGTTGTTTGTTGAATTGTTGGTTTAGAGGCTGATTTGTTCTTCGAGTTAAAAACGAGCATAAAATAACTTGTGAATCTCCATATTTAAGAAGGGTAGATTCATCTATTAATTACTCATTGACGTAAATGTTATGCCATTGACGAGGATGGAGCTTCTGGTGCATGTATCCTCGTGTTTCTCTATTCATTACAGTTCTTGATGTGGAGGTGTAGAAGCAGCCAAAAATTTGTAACTATCATATTTAGCTTGTGATGATAAATTTGGTATTCTATATTTGTCATAATCATTGAATGGTATTATCCTTTTTTTGTTCTTTTGTAGGGTATTTAACATTTTTATATAATAGGCAACACAAATAATACTAGAGTTATTGAAATTATGAGGACTGTTGTGTTTGATCTAGACACATAAATAGACATGACAAACAAACATATGCACACAAATAGCCGTGACAAAGTTCGAGTTGAAGATGCCAAATGGTGAACATCAAAGCTCGTCTTCATTGAAATAGCCAATAGCCTCTCACACTCAGCTTCTTCATATGCTAAAAACAACAAATCTCTACACAAATTATTTCCAACAACCAGTAACCTGATCTCTATACTTTTCAAATATATAATAGTGTTTGTGTTATACGTCAAATTCTTTACTTTAGCTTGCCGATGATGGATTCTATTCAACTACAGCTGATTTTGTAACCATACAACTTGATATTGTGCTCAAGTACATTCCAAGTTTTGACCACAAACCATGTATTTAGTATTTTACATTATGGAATTTTTTCCCCTAGTAAAAGCCAAAACCAACAACTAAAACCAAGTAAAATAGCATCCAAAGCATAAGTACTAATGGAGCAGTCGAGTGAAAATTTCCCTTTTAAATGCAAAGCCCTTGGAGAACGCACCATAACTGAGTCAAAAACATTAGCGCTTTCTGAACCCCATGTCTTGTTGCCAGGACAAAGGCTTGACTCTTCCTGCTAACAAGGATGATGCTGCGGTTGCTTTTATTTTTCTCCTCTTTGCCTCGAGTTCAGCCCTTTTATTTCCTAAAGTAGCGGTTGAAGACTCTGAAAAGATCGATGAAGCTTTGATCGCTGCACGCTTGTCCTTGCTGTTCTTGTCAAACTTGGGTGCAAATCTAACAGCAGCTGCACTTGCTGCATCTTCTTTTGATGGAGGAAGAAGTCTTATGCCAAGGCCCATCTTTCTTGAAGTTTCTTCTTCTTCTACAACCTTTCTCTTTTGAGTCTGAAATTGGAGCACAATGCATGAAGGAAGCTGTGCAGTCGACATATATAAAACAAAGTAAAAAAAGATCAAAGAAAAAATAATAATAATCAGGCAGCAAATCACCCTCAGACGAGCACGAAGGGCTCGATTAAGGCTATAATCCTCCGCATGCCTACTGTCTGAGACTCTTTGAAGACGAACTAGAAGTGGTTCAGCCTCTTTCTTCTTTCGCATATCCTCTTCTTGATGTTCTAGGCGGTAAAATGGATCAGAAAGCTTCCCTCTTTCTTCATCAGCTGGAAGGGCAAATGTTTCCGCATCTTCAATGTCATAATCTTCTGTCTTCCGTTGTGCTCCACTGATTATGACATATTCTGTGTTCTTCGGATCGGTCTGTATTACAATTTCATGTCGACAGCAAGCTGACTTCATAGTAAAGCTCCATATCTAAAAAAAAAGACAATACCAATTAGGCATAATATGGATTTGGCAGAAAACTTAGAAACACTTCAACAGAAAAACAACAGAGGAAATGATACTGAGACAACAAGCTGATTGCAGAAACTAATTATTCATTAGCACAAGAATATTTTCATATCCAACACTACTTTTAGGGTGAACCCATGCAAGCTCACATGTTTGTTGGATGATATCCATCCATCTCTGTTCAAGAAATCTGATAGAGCTGTCTACTCCCATCATAAAGGTCTATTCACGTACAAATTTTCAAAATCTTGACACCCACATCAAGATTAAATAGAAAATGATTCTATCAAATTTGAAAATTTAGACAGTTTTTTTAGAGATTTCTTATCCAACAAATACAAGGATGCTGCTTTATTGATTGGCCTTGAGCATATTTCACTCTCCTAGTATCACTTCTTTCTCATTTGTTGAAAAGTCATTGTAATCCTGTCCTAGTCACCGATCACAAATTACAAACTGTAGGTTACTAATTAGTTTTCAAATGAAGCAATTGGCTGTTGTAACTTTAAAACTGATCTAAGTGAATTTCACAAGCTAACTTATTGCTGATGTGTACACAAAGGATCAAAATGTCAATATACAACTACTTAAGACTTCAGAATGCACTCAGAAAAGAAGATAAACAAGTTTTTTTTTATATTGTTCTAATTACAATGTGTTTGAAACGTTGGAAGACTAGTAATATTAAAAGATCACTTCACAGCTTACCTTAGTTGAGTAATAGTTGCCAACTTGCTTTTTCTCTGCATTAAACCTTACACCTTTGGCAATCATATGATTGCATCCACCACACCAGATATTAAACGGCATCTCAAACCTGAAGCAGATAATTATACTTTCAGAAAGTAAAAATCACCACAATTTTCTGAATGTAAAATTTTATTTTCTGAAACAAGATATGCATGATTGTATACTTAGCTATATTGACTTGTGGCCTTTCAGATATATTCTTTAATTAAAAAAAGACAATGCTAGGATGTTGTCTAAAAATAGAATTTTCATTATTCTTATATCATCAACTATTAATTTTTATCAAATTGGAATTACTATGTTATTTCCTTTCCAAAACTCCAAAAATAAATGCTTCCAATGGCTGAAGTAAATTTTCAAGCAACTAATACTCAAATTTTGCTTTAGTATCAGGAAGAATTAGAAAGTTCATCAAGGCCTCATCATGTTCACCAATAAACTTTGTCCTGGTAAAGGATAATATACTTTGAGAACAAGATTAACTTTTCCTAGCTTTCAGATCATATCTGATCCTTCTGCATAACAAAGACTTCTATACCTGTTTTAAATGAACCCAAACTGTAATGTAATCACCATAATAATTTAACCTTGTTGTCGTGAGCCCATTCAGATTTAACCAAGTACAAAAATCACACAATTCTACTTGTTCAAGCATAAAGTTCTTGTCTCTTACTATTAGACCTGATCAGCTAATGGCACATATACCTTGAAAGTTACACTGCACTACAAGATACATCATACATAAAACACTTCCTATATCCAAAGGCAGCATCTGTTTCAGCAAGGATACGATGATGTTGCACTACCCCGCTTTCAAACACATAAATAAGTATTGGGGTATCAACCTTCTATTTAGCATCATTAAAATAGTCTCCCTGTAGCATCCACTTCATGGCTTAACATACCAGAGTACAAGTAGCTCTAACTGGAAGATCAGACATTCAGTATAGTACAGATCTAGCTGATACTCATTTCCCTAATATTTATGGCAATATCAACACGTATCAGCACATTTTATACACTAGTTGGAACTTGGAAATATTGCAAAAAACTCGAGCTTACACTTTTCATCCATTTCCTGGTAATATCATAATTATATATTAAAGTGTTTTGTGCTAGCAGACACTCTGCAAGTTATAAGCCAAGAGGCAGGACTCCTACATTATCAAAATTTCAGTGATGCAAATCACTGAGTTGTTTATTTATATGGAAATGAGAGAAAATGAAGCACATGAAAAGGCACAGAAAAAAAGGGAGGAAAACAGTGCTTGACTTATCAAAATGAAAAGGAAATGAGGAAAACTAAATGAGTCAACTTTTATTAATTGAGCTCTCAAATCTGTTGCATCAAAAGATCCCTCCAACTAAACACAGAGGAATGGATTTTTTTTCCCATTTCCTGTCAAAATTATCTGTTGCCTACTATTTGACTATTAGGGTTTCTATAGGGCTGTAGAATCCTTGTAGCAAGAGAACATTACGAGGTGCATCATCCATGTTCCATCGTGATTTGGATAACTAATATTTGATTCACTAAATTAGCCTCTAGGAAAAGGCTACATAAATTGATCATCCTTAAAACTTAAATCCTATATTAATGGAAAACTTTGTTCGAGGAGTCCCCTATGTATAGTCATAATAGGATGGCCTATTATGACTGAATAATAAAGAACATTCTCAAGCACCTAATTCTCCATAGACTATATCACATTGATGAACCTTTCAACTAGACAAGGAATAGCCTCCAATGGAGAAAGAAAAATATAAGACAAAGAAATGAAATTAATCAGAAAACACATGCTAAACAGAGAAAAGTTGTATGACTAGCATTCTCCCACAAGTGTATTGTGAATGGAATCCATGCAATTCAACTCCACCCCACCAATTTAAAAATAAATTTGCATAATTTTATAAAGCACGGCAGTAGGAAACTATCAATGAGCTATTCATTCAGAAAAATTACATAACATAATGGGTTAGTGGATGTACAATTTTTCAAACGAATTAAAATAATATACAAAATCTGTCATGAATTTTACTAGTATTGCTTTCAGCATCGGTCAAGTACCTTATAATCAGTATGCCTTGGTCTAGCTTTCTTGCTCTTTCTCTCAAAGGATGCTGCCCCTGAAACTTGTTCAAGGAACCCTGAAAGCAAAAGATTAAACACATGTCATCAAGATTACCAGACAAAAGCAAGCTTTGTCAAATCAACCTTCAGGCATAACATAATCACAGCAAAGAGACGTACCTTTTTGGGGTCCCATTCTGGTGGATAGTAGAAATTATCTGCTCTAGCAGCTGCGAGAGAAGACTGCAAAACAAAACAGAAACATGAATTAGAAACAACGAACCGTCAAAATAAGCTCATCTGATGCAATTTAAAGAGTGATGAGCTATGAAAACTAAAAAAAATATAGTTTAAACTTCTTACGGGATGATTCAAGTTCCTTTAAAGTATTTTGTATTAATATTATTATTATTATTATTATTATTATTATTTTGAAATAAGAGAATGAAAAAAAACTAAGTTCAACAGGTGGAATCAATCATCCATCCCGACTTCCGTTACCTACTCAGCGCGCAGCTTACATGATGACTATGAACAATAACCGAACCCTAAATACTACGCACGCGAGAAATCGAACAAGCAGAAGGGCAGAGAAGGTTGCCATGGAGATTTAATAGGAGAAATCATAATCCAAAAGACATGCAGAGAAATCAACAAATAAAACAATAAATTAGCCATCTATCAACCAATACACAAAGACGCCGTGATTTGGGAAAGAGGATTAGGGTTAAAACACTCAGGGCTTTAATCATTCAACGGAAGCCAAAAACATGATTCGAAAGGAAAAAATTCATAAGGAAGATCGAGCTCACCATCTTCGATCAGAGTAGGGGACGAAACGCCGGTGCAATCGATTCTCCGATCGCTCTCGGCAAGGAGAAGAAATTGGATCGAGAACCTTTTTGCCCGCATAGATTTTTTGCTTTTCTTAAATACTCCCAGAATTTTGAAATAACATTTTTGCCCCTATAATTTCAAATTGTTATCCAAGGCCCCTGGTTCAAATTATATAGATTTTTATATTTTTAAAATCATAAACATATTTGTATCTGATTTTTTTTTTAAAAAAAAAACTCATGATTTAAAAAAAAAATAATAGCAAGATAATATGTGTTTATTAGAAAGGTAATTTTGAGAAATCATCAATTTTAATATTTTTTAACTTTAAAATAAATCATAATATGTGTTTTGTGGCTTTAATTATACAATTATATTACATATTTTGTCAGTATTATAATAATTAACATGTCTGAAGTATTAAAAAAAATTAAGTGGGCTCAAAGAGATTATATATCAAACATTATTAAAAAAATTAAATTATTATAATTTCAATGATAAAATATGAATTTACAGTTGACATTCAAGGTTAATAAATTCATTGTTTAAAAAGTTTACTTTGAAATATTCTAAGTTGCCAATTTAAATTGACATTTTCCCCCCTTATATTTAGATTGAATTAAACTCTCTCTTGCACTTCAATTATTATGACCCTTATCGATATCACCATGAATTCAGTAAACAATTGGGGCATAGAACTTCAAAATCCTTGAGAATTGATCAGTTCAGTTTTACAAATTTATTTAAGTAACAAAAGGAAAACTAGCAACAAGATGAGTCGCTTCATCCTCCTCCTTTATTCGATTCTACTTTTCGATCGAGAAGATAAACTGTGAATGATCATCATCAACATGGAAATGAACATAAACAACTGCCACCTTCAGTGCATTTCCCAACTGCACCTGGAGTGTTGCCGGAAGCTTTCTGGCAATCTTCATTACAATTTATTTGACTACAACTTCCAATAAACTTACTGCAAGTCGATCCATCGGCCACCACAAAAGCTACAAGAACAAAGACAACATACCGTAAAGAAATTAACCTTTTGTTAGTTTTTATAGTTTTATGAACATTATAACTGATATGCTTAGCTTAATTTCAAGAGGGGAAGACAAAAAAAAAAAAAAAGGAGAGAATTATATACCTGTAGTAAAGGTGAGAAGAAGAAAAAGAGCAAGAACACTACGAGAACTCATAATTTTTGTTATGCAATTGTTAATGTGTGAGAAATATTGCTAGATTTTGAGGTATTTATAGAATTACAAATATATGGTTTTGTTTTATGCTTACACCAATAATTTAATGTTCGTATCTTTTACTTTTCTAATTAATTTATATAGCAAGAAATTATCACTTTTATCTTTATGTTATTTTTTTTTTATAATGTTAAGTACCTTATACGATTTAATTTGTTTGTATATTAAATATTTAGCTATTGTGTATTATTATTATTAATTATTTTATTTTTGTTAAATATACTTTAAAGATTTTTAATTTAAGGTACGTGATTTAAATATTATAAATTGTTTCTATAGAAAATTAAAATTAATTAATTAAAAATTATAGTTTTGTAGATTGAAATAGTGATAGTTTTTTTACTTTCTTCTTTAGAATTTTCATTTATTAATAAACATATAAAAAAAGAAAAAGGTTGAGAGCCCTTAATTATGACATTTTTCTTTAAAATATAGATTTTATTTTTCATTTAATTTGTGATTATTTAAATACAATTTAATTTTATATCATCCTATCAAAAAAAAATATAGATTCGCTATATTAACAGACCCCTAGTATCGACCCCACGGATATAGAAAGAGAAATATCATACGTTCACCATCTATACTACGTCTTGGGGCTTATATCATCATATCAAATAAATACAATATGTAGACAAATAAATAAATTGCTCTTCAAAGTTACAAATCTCGAATCTACCCCTGAAGTGTTGGACGATTCTTGCACTGAGCAAACTAGCATCACAACTAATTGGTTGGCCACTATGCACGGATCAAATGGCACAGTAGTGTGGCAAGATCAACTTCGCACAAGTTCATATGGAAGTTGATATCAGATCACCAAAGAACCTCTAAATGTTCTTCTCGTTGCATTGCCTTGAGGGTTGGGTAGAACTTTCCTTACATTATGAATCTAAATTCAAGTCCTGCTTACATTGTTAGCGCATGAGATACTACCAAGACCAGTGAGAAGGCAACTCACAATTAAATAGTATTACCACACAATCGGTTCCTCAGTCAGCCATGCTTGTGTCCGTGCTCAATTATCTTGAACCACCTTAGGACTTGTCATCTTTTCGGACTAGTACTAATGACGTAACTTTCTAACTTTCTTTTGTGAGCCTTTCGGGTTCAAGTGGAGTCCCCATCTATGGGACCACACAATATCATGTTCACAGTGCCTTGAGCATCATTCTTGTTTTTGCTTGTACCTTTTTTTCTGTATTTGGATGAGATTGAGAGGAACTTCGAGGTTCCTTTGAAGGAGAACAAGATCGCTGACTCGTAGGTCAATCAATATTAGCATCATAATGGCGACGACGTTTATAAGGTTCAGGAGACTTTCTTTTGTTGGGCTCACTCCAATTGGTGTTTTGTTGATCAGCTACTCATTTCAATTCCTCACATACTGCTAACTATCCCAAATGAAATGAGTACTTGATTGATGGTAGACACAATATTGAGTTACCTCGGGGGATCTTCAATCAGATTCAAGAGGAGTCAAAGCTACTTCCACAACCTGTACCACCTTTTCCTCCCTCTGATTTGTGAACTCTCTATTTCGCAAGGGTGGAGGAGGGGCTCTACGATATGGATGAGTGGGGTCAAGAGTAGGAGTTGGAGCTTTCTTTCTCTTCCCAGACTGAAATTCCTCAAGTTGAATATACTTAAGTGCTCGAACTTGTAATCCTTCCAAATTGGTTAGGAGATTTTTTAACCAAAGACCTAAAAAAATATCTACCAACCAAGTCTTGTGAGAAAATATTAGCCTGTACTTCTGAGGTAACTAGAGGAGCATTCATGGTCACCCGATTAAATTGTTATAAATATTCTTTCAAGGGTTCTTTGAATTTCTAATTGAGGGCGAATAAATCATGTGACATTTTTTAGTCTTCGGTTGGTTGCAAAGTGTTGCATAAAGATAGCTTTAAACTCCTCAAAAGTTTGGATAGAAAAGGCAGGAAGTCTACTAAACCATCTCCATGTCGAACCTGAAAGTGTGGTCAAGAAAACTCAACACTTGACGTCATCCGTATACTGATGTAACAAAGAAGTGTTCTCAAATTTACAGATGTGATCTTCAAGATTTTTATAGTACCAGTATATTCCTCTATCTTCAATACCTGAAAGTATCTTGGCAACTCATCTTGAGGTTGTCCCTCAAAAACGGAGGCCGCCCAAAGAGCTTTCGTTCCACCAAATTTGGGGTCATTTTCCCTTGGAAAATCCCGCTAAGGGGTTTCACCAGAAGATTCTACAGAATATTCTCTCACGATGGACTTACCAATCAATATGGGAGAAGCAGTCTGCGGCGTCTAGTAGGTCAAGGTACCTTCTGGTGTGTTGATGTCGCTTCAACAGACTCGGACGGTGGTTCAGTTAAGGGATTGATTGTTGGTGGAGGATGCGAGGGTTGCCCCTTTAATACCTCTTGCACAGTCGTCGCTACCAATTTGTCAAAATCTTTTGTTGCCATTGCGATGATGTTAGATCTTCCGACATCATCAATCTTAACATCTTGGTTCAGGTCTTTAACTCAGTTTTTCCATGGTCAATGTCAATTTGATCCTCCCCGAGAACGTCGTACAAGTGAATCACCAATGAGTTAGCTTTGTTGCCAACTTTAATTGCCAAATTGCTTGATGACAAAAAAAGATGATGTGGTTCTATGAGCCTAGACAATAGCAAATTAGAAGAAAAGATATTAGAATGATGACCAGGGGTTCCCGACGCAACCACTCCAACACCCAAGTTAGAGGATGAATAAGAAGGAAAAGAATAATATTAGGGTTTGGACGTATGTGTGCATGTATATACCTTGGATGTCGGAAAGAGCTACCTTTTATAGGGAGACAATAGACTTTTTCCTTTCGTTCCGATCTCCACGTTATCATTATTTAATTCCTTAAATAATGCAAGACTTATATGCATCGCTATTTTTTTCCTAAAATAATCCGAGATTTACGTAATGGTTATCCTTTTCATGAAATAATTCGGTAGTTACGTGATAATTATTCTGTTCCTAAAATGACCTTATATTTCGAGTCGAGTCGCCAAGGAAACGAGAGGCCAACGAGTTGAGGTGCATCCAAAAAATCAGGGGTCAACTTGGTTTTCCTTTTTACTAGAACTACCACCTCAATAGAGTCACTAATTTCTCTTATGCACGTTGTCTCTACTAATTAGCATTAGCCTCTAAATGAATATGTGTTTATTAATTTTTAGGGGGTTCACTTGAAAATAAATCATTATGTGTTTTGCTGCTTGAATTATATCAAATATATTACATGTTTTGTGAGGCTCCAAGAGATTATATTTCAAACTTTATTAAAAAATTATTATTATAATGATAAAATATGAATTTACAGTTGTGACATACTGACATTCATTGTGAATAAATTCAATGTTTAAAAAGTTTACTTTGAAACATTATAATTTGCCAATTTAAATTGACATTATATTTTATAAAATAAAACTTGATTATAAATTTATTTATATTAGAACTTGAGTTCTAATATTATTTAAATGCAAATTTGATTAAATCAAGTCTTAAATATTATAAATTACTAAGATAATACTAAAACATGCATCTTCCACTTGAAGAGCTCTCTTATATTTTAGATTGAATTAAACTCTCTCTTGCACTTCAATTATTATGACTCTTATTGATATTATTGACGATAAAATTCATATATATTATTAATGATAATATATTATATATTATATATATATATATATATAAATATTATTACAAGTGAAAATAAAAATACATATGATCCGGCAGTAAGAAGGGTCTCAGCCTGAGAACCGATGAAAGGCTGTGCGGTGGATGGCCGAGCCGAGCGGATGGGTAGGTCCGAACGGAGCTATAGATAAACCCATCCATGGGCTCATGTTTCTGACGCCCAGGCAGGAAGACCGAAGGGCCGAGCAGGAATCCGATCGGCAGGGGCCAAGGGCCGAGGGGGTTGTCCGTTCGGCCAAAATAGGGGCGAGGGTATAAAGGGGGTCGAGCGGCCTATGCGCTCGACTCAGGACATGAGATGTCAGCCGAAGCATGTCTAATGATTAGGCCGTACACAAGATCGCACGATCTTGCCGTCACATCATGGAGAGGCTGATACAGTAGCAGTATGGTCTCATGGACGTCTCCCTCACAGATCCATATTTAGACATGACCCTTCTGACAGACCCATACCTGGGCATGGTCAAAGGCAGGTGGTTGCTTTGATTGGCACGCCCAGGCTTCTTTGAGAGATCTATATAAGACTTCCATTTCTCCACTGGAGGTATGAAAAATCTTCATCTTTGAGCCACCTTTTTGTTATTCCTCGCCTGACTTGAGCGTCGGAGGGCCGTCGCCGGGACACTCCTCCCGGCTCGGTTTCGTTGCAGGTTCACCGGAGCATTCAAGGATATAGCAGGAAGCGCCACGTGCCCAGCGTCCACTGCTTCCCGGTTCGGACAGGATCAAATTGGCGCCGTCTGTGGGAACGCTCCTGCATCCGATCGGTAACAATGGACGAGGCTGGACGACAAAACACGGTGACACTTTCGAGGGAAGAGCTCGACGCTCTGGTCGAGATAAGGGCCGCCAAACTTGTTGAACAAAAACAGAAAGCAGCGGCCGAACGACAGGAGCAACAAGCGACATCTGCGTCTGGTGGCCGAGCGGAAGCACCTCCAGCTACCGTCGCATTTCACCGGGCCTTGTTTCGCACCCCTGAAGCCGCACCAGCTCGAAGAGATAGAGGTTCTTCTTCGGACGAAATACCAAGGCGGGATGACAGAAAAGGTAAGGCTCCCCGGGCGGACTCATCTCCCGAGCGGGCCAACCGCCAATTTTCGGAGGCTATTCTACGAGACCCTCTGCCCAAGCACTACGTGCCTCCGACGATCGGCGAGTACAACGGAACAACGGACCCGGATGATCATCTGGGTAAGTTTGATAACACGGCCACGCTCCATCAATACATCGATGGAGTGAAATGCCGCGTCTTTCTTACCACACTCTCGGGATCGGCTCAACGGTGGTTCCGGAGGTTGCCGGACGGATCTATCACAAGCTTCAAGGATTTCCGAACGGCCTTCCTCCACCACTTTGCTAGCAGTCGGCGTTATCAGAAGACAAGTGTCAGCCTGTTCGCCATCAAGCAAGATCCAAAGGAATCGCTTCGGGCTTACATCCAACGATTCAGCCAAGTGGCAATGGACATCCCAACGGCCACATCGGAGACGATGATGAACGCCTTCACACAAGGCCTGGTAGATGGTGACTTCTTCCGGTCGCTCATCCGAAAGTCGCCCCGAGATTATGATCACATGTTGCATCGGGCCAACGAATACATAAACGTGGAAGAAGCGCAAGCCGCTCGGAAAAAGGAAACTCTAGCCGAGCGTGCACCTGTTCAGGCCGAGCGGAAACAGCACGCCGCTCAGCAGCCACCTAGAGGACCGAGGGCCGAAGCAATTCGATCCCCCCACGC
Organism: Zingiber officinale; assembly: GCF_018446385.1. Classification (NCBI taxonomy): domain Eukaryota; kingdom Viridiplantae; phylum Streptophyta; class Magnoliopsida; order Zingiberales; family Zingiberaceae; genus Zingiber; species Zingiber officinale. The sequence goes on along the minus strand of NW_024589953.1, from coordinate 92,720 downwards.
CAGATCACATGTACAAGAGGTGGCTGCCGCTCGGCCCAAACCGAAGAAGAAGTGGACCCCTCTGTTCTGCTCCTTCCACCAGTCGGATATGAACAACACGAGGGATTATCGAAGTCTTCCCTTCGTGACTAATCCCATTCCCAGGAGAGCCGAACGACGGTCTCCTCCCATCGACAGAAGACAAAGGACCTATGAAGCTGACCGGATCCGCACCGAGAGGCGACATCACCAGACGCCCGATCGGCACCGATCCCCAAGACGGGAGAATCGCCGGGCGTCTAGAGAACGGTCCCGACCGTCCGCTCGGGAGGAGGAAAATAGGAGCAATACTTCCCGGGGCGAGATCAGCGTTATTGCTGGAGGGCCGACCGGAGGAGACTCCAACCGAGCCAGAAAGGCGGGCGTTCGGCAGCTGCAGATCCACGCGGTCGGCTGTAGCCAAGAGCGGGCAAGTGGACCGGAAATTACTTTCGGGCCCGGAGATTTAGAAGGAGTAGAAGTGCCCCATGACGACGCGCTGCTCATTAAAGCGGTAATAGCAAATTACACCATTCACCGCATATTTGTTGACACAGGGAGCTCGGTCAACATCATATTCAAGAAGGCGTTCGAGCCGAGCTGCTGCCCATGACGACCCCGCTCTACGGGTTTACGGGCAACGAAGTTCAGCCGGTCGGGCAGATCCGGCTAGCCACCTCGCTGGGAGAAGAGCCGCTCAGGAGGACCAGGACAATAAACTTCGTGGTGGTCGACTCTCCGTCATCCTACAACGTCATTTTGGGACGACCGGCGCTCGGCGAATTCCGAGCAGTTGTCTCAACCTTCCACCAGAAGATAAAGTTCCCGATGGAGGACCAAGTAGGAGAAGTGCCTGGAGATCAGCTAGCAGCTCGGCGGTGCTATATAGAGATGATTCGGGCAGAAGCTTGCTCCGCTCGGAAGGCGCCCCGAATCGAGGTACACGTCATAACCGAGAAACCTCCTGCTTTAATTTATGATGAAAAGGAGGAAGTTCAGATCCATCCAACCCGATCGGAGGCCACGACTTTTATCGCCTCGGATCTGGAGGAAGAACAGAAGGAGAAGCTGATCCAATGCCTCCAACGAAATCACGATGTCTTCGTCTGGTCGACACATGAATTGCCCGGAATTTCGCCGAGCATAGCGCAGCATGAGTTACATGTCCGACCGGACGCTCGGCCGATAAAGCAAAGAAAAAGAGATTTCAGTGCCGAGCAGAATGCCATCATCCGGGCGGAAGTAGAAAAACTTCTGAAGGCCGGCCACGTACGCGAGGTGCAGTTCCCGAGCTGGCTGGCCAACGTAGTATTGGTCTCCAAGCCGGGCGGCAAGTGGAGAGTTTGCATCGACTTTCGGGACTTGAACAAAGCATGTCCCAAGGATTTTTATCCTCTTCCCCGGATAGATCAGCTGGTGGACTCTACGGCCGGCTGCGAATTAATCTGCATGCTTGACGCCTACCAAGGATATCATCAAGTGCCGCTCGCCCGGGAAGATCAAGAAAAAGTAAGCTTCGTGACGGCCGACGGCACTTATTGCTACAAAGTGATGCCGTTCGGATTGAAGAATGTCGGGGCCACCTATCAACGCTTGATGAACAAAGTATTCCGGGAGCAGATCGGGCGGAATCTGGAAGTTTATGTAGACGATATTCTTATTAAATCCGTCCGAGCGGTAGATCTCTGCAAGGACATGGAAGAAACCTTCCGAACGCTGCGCAGATATGGAGTCAAGCTGAATCCCCAGAAGTGCCTGTTCGGAGCAAAAGGAGGGCATTTCTTGGGATATATAGTGACCGAGCGGGGAATTGAAGCCAACCCCAGCAAGGTGAAAGCTCTGCAAAACATGCTTCCTCCTAGAAACACAAGGGAGGTACAACGGTTGACCGGTCGGATAACTGCATTGTCCAGATTCATCTCCAAAACCGCCGACCGGAGCCTGCCATTCTTCAAGATCCTGCGCAAGGCTACTAAGTTCCAGTGGGATGAAGAGTGTGACCGAGCATTTGAAGAGTTGAAAACATATCTAAATTCTCTGCCTGTGCTGGCCAAGCCGAGCGGGGGTGAGTCACTTTATATGTATCTATCGTCAACTGAGCATGCTGTAGGCTCAGCACTTGTGAGGGCGAACGGCGAAGAGCAGCCGGTGTATTTTCTGAGCCACATTTTAAAAGACGCTGAGTCTCGTTACACCGGGCTCGAGAAGTTGGCCTTTGCTTTGGTTCTAGCCGCTCGTCGCCTGCGACCGTATTTCTTGGCTCACACCATCATTGTCCGGACGAAGTACCCACTCAAGAGTCTTGTTGAATCCGAGCGTCCGGACGGCTCATCAAGTGGGCGCATTGCGAGTTTGACATCCAATATCGACCTCTCGGCGATTAAAGCCCAATCCTTGGCGATTTTGTGACCGAAGTGCAAAGGCCAGCCTGAAGCTATGTGGAGAATATATGTGGATGGATCCTCCACTCGGCTCAGAAGTGGGATCGGAATAGTACTACTCTCACCTCGGAAGAAAAGATGCACCTATCCGTCCTGGATTACAAAGCTACTAACAATGAGGCGAGTATGAGGCCCTTATAGCCGGCAGGCAGCACAGCATGTGGGAGCCGGTCGGGTGACACTTTATTCGGATTCACGCCAGCGCTCGGCTCCAAGACCTTTGAAATCAACCTGTTCGACTCAAACTCTACCTGAGGCCTTTGAAAACTCAAAGTCGCTTTCCGAGAGGTGCTTATTCGGAAGATTCCCGAACGGAGAACCAGCGGCCGATGAGTTAGCCAAGTCATGAAGCTCGATAACGCCACGCCTTCAAAGAACCAATTGAAAAATCACTGTAGCGCATGTCGACCGGATGCAAGGCCTCACGCTTCCAAGTGACTGGAGGACACCTATTATAGAATTCCTCCGTTCGGGCACCACACCATCTCGAGGAATATGCAGCCTCCTCAAGAAGAGCCACGGTTTACACTCATCGAGATCGCTTTACAAGAAAGCTTTTTGCCCTTTGGAAATGTGTAGCTCGGAAGACTCCTTACATCCTCCGTGAAGTACATCAAGGATCATGCGGGGACATCGGGCGGGCGCTCGTTGGCCAAGAAGATCCTCTTGGCTGGATACTTTTGGCCAACCTTACAAACAGATGCCGCTCGGACAGTATCTACATGCCTTTCATGCCAGAAGTATCATAACTTCATCCACCGACCGGCAGAGGAGATGAAGGCATCAACCATCTCATGTCCGTTTGATCAATGGGGAATGGATATTGTGGGTCCATTCCCGATGGCGACCGGGCAGAGAAAATTCTTACTAGTGGCGGTAGACTACTTCTCCAAGTGGGTGGAGGCCGAGCCGCTCGCAAAGATTACTGAACAAATGGTTAAAAAATTCATCTGGCAACACATCATTTGTCGGTTCGGCATCCCTCGCCGACTAGTGTCCGACAACGGGCGGCAGTTCACAGGGAAAATGTTAGAAGAGTGGTGCAGGAGCTACGGCATTGAGCAACATTTCACGTCTGTGGCCTATCCCCAGAGCAACGGTCAGGCTGAAGTCGCCAACAGGGAAATTCTCCGTATTCTGCGTGCTCGGCTCGACCATTTGGGGGGAAGTTGGCCAGATGAAGTGCCGAGCGTCTTGTGGGCCATCCGAACGACGCCAAAAGAAGGGACAGGAGTCACACCGTTCCATTTGGTATATGGCGGTGAGGCCGTCATTCCAGTCGAAGTCGGCGTTGATTCAATCCGGATCCAGAGCTACGATGATGACAACGCCGAACGAAGAAACATGGAGCTGGACTTGGTAGAAGAGGAGAGGGCGAAGGCAGCCGTTCGGCTGATGGCATACCGCCAGCGGATGAAGCAAACTTACAACCGGCGCGTCATTCCCAGATCATTCCAGGTCGGCGATCTTGTCTGGAAGAAAGTCAAGCCGGTCGGCGACGTCGGCAAACTTGAAGCTCCATGGGCCGGTCCCTTCAGAGTCATCGAAAAGCTCCGCTCGGGCGCGTATTATTTGGAAGACAAGGACGGTCGGCAGCTAGATAGACCGTGGAGCGCGAACCACCTCCAGCCTTACCGGGCGGGATGAAAGGTGTATCACTGTAAATCACTCGGTGTACTTCATTTTTCGACTGAATGCTTGAAATGCAGAAATGAAGAGTCAAAGGAGCGAAAATGAGACATTATCGTGGGTCGAAGGCCCTGTACCGTTCGAACGGCGGTAAATTATCTTAGCAAAAATGCTCGACGAAGCAGACCCTGAGCCGTTTGGCCAGGAATACGTTCTCCGCACTGGGTAAAAGGTGCGCTAAATGTAACTGTATATGCTCCTCGGTCGCCTAGGCACTTGCGATGCAGGAAGTAGAAGGATGATAGCACAGGGTATCCTCTGCGAAACGGAAGGCCAAGGTCGCTCGACCTGGTAAGGAGTTAGCCCTAAAGCCGTCTAGCCCAGACATTAAACCGGAGAGCCGCGCCGACCGGCTATAAATATCCGCGCCGACGAGCATCGTCGTTAAAAATCGAGAGCCGCGCCGACCGGCTATAAATATCCGCGCCGACGAGCACCGTCGTTAAAAATCGAGAGACGGGCCGGCGTCTATAAATAATCCGAGCGGAAAGCCGACGAGCCCCGTCGTTAAAAATCGAGAGCCGCGCCGACCGGCTATAAATATCCGCGCCGACGAGCCCCGTCGTTAAAAATCGAGAGCCGCGCCGACCGGCTATAAATATCACGAGCCCCGTCGTTAAAAATCGAGAGCCGCGCCGACCGGCTATAAATATCCGCGCCGACGAGCACCGTCGTTAAAAATCGAGAGCCGCGCCGACCGGCTATAAATATCCGCGCCGACGAGCCCCGTCGTTAAAAATCGAGAGCCGCGCCGACCGGCTATAAATATCCGCGCCGACGAGCCCCGTCGTTAAAAATCGAGAGCCGCGCCGACCGGCTATAAATATCCGCGCCGACGAGCACCGTCGTTAAAAATCGAGCGGACCGGCTATAATATCCGCGCCGACGAGCACCGCCGTTAAAAATCGAGAGGCACCGACCGGCTATAATATCCGCGCCGACGAGCACCGCTGTTAAAAATCGAGAGCCGCACCGACCGGCTATAATATCCGCGCCGACGAGCACCGCCGTTAAAATCGAGAGACGGGCCGCCGTCTATAAATAATCCGACGGAAAGCCGACGAGCCCCGTCGTTAAAAATCGAGAGCCGCGCCGACTATAAATATCCGCCGACGAGCACCGTCGTTAAAAATCGAGACGGCCGCGTCTATAAATAATCCGAGAGCGCCGACGAGCCCGTCGTTAAAATCGAGAGCCGCCGGCTATAATATCCGCGCCGACGAGCACCGCAAAAATCGAGACGGGCGCCTATAAATAATCCGAAGGAAAGCCGACGAGCCCGCCGTTAAAATCGAGCCGCGCCGACCGCTATAATATCCGCGCCGACGAGCACCGTCGTTAAAATCGAGAGCCGCGACCGACCGCTATAAATATCCGCGCCGACGAGCCCGTCGTTAAAAAGAGACGGGCCGGCGTCTATAAATAATCCGAGCGGAAAGCCGACGAGCACCGTCGTTAAAAATCGAGAGCCGCGCCGATCGGCTATAAATATCCGCGCCGACGAGCCCCGTCGTTAAAAATCGAGAGCCGCGCCGACCGGCTATAAATATCCGCGCCGACGAGCACCGTCGTTAAAAATCGAGAGCCGCGCCGATCGGCTATAAATATCCGCGCCGACGAGCACCGTCGTTAAATATCGAGAGACGGGCCGGCGTCTATAAATAATCCGAGCGGAAAGCCGACGAGCCCCGTCGTTAAAAATCGAGAGACGGGCCGGCGTCTATAAATAATCCGAGCGGAAAGCCGACGAGCCCCGTCGTTAAAAATCGAGAGACGGGCCGGCGTCTATAAATAATCCGAGCGGAAAGCCGACGAGCACCGTCGTTAAAAATCGAGAGCCGCGCCGATCGGCTATAAATATACCAAGCGGAAGAACGAATATCGGAGTAAGAAATTGCGAAAACTATAAATATTAAAGCATTCAGGCCCGAAGGGGGGTTGGTCCTTCGACACTCGGCGTTTGTTGACTTCACGCAAGCAGGATACGTGCAGAACGAGTAGGTCTGCTCACTCGCACTTTATGCAATGAGCCAAGCCGATCGGACGCGTGAAGGAGAAAGTTTAAGAGCACGACTGGCGAAAATTTTACAAGCATTAATGTTAAGCAAACAGAAGAATATTATGGACAATGAGTAGGAAGACAGGAAAAGGGGCATCGTTTCATTAGAAGAAAAATTATGCCGAACGGCACGTACAAAAATCTCACATCCGCCGAGCGGAGGAAGTACAAAAAGTGCTTGAAATAACCCACATCACTCCGGATCCTCAAAATTAAAAAAGGTGTCCGGGATATCGTCGATCATGGCCGCCAGTTCGGGAGGAGGAATGCTCAGGTCAGCAGGAAGATGCCCCCCCTTTTTGAAGTACGCCGTGGTGACCTTGACCGCCTCGAGGAAGGTTGAGGAGACGTTGCCACCAAACTTTTCACCGAATCGCTCTGAGTGGATGTATTCTTGGCGCGCTACAGCTAGGCGACTCGGCTCTCCCTCCTTATATTTTTTGAGCAACGCTCGGGAAGCAGTTAAGGAATCTTGGAGGGCCTTCAAGTTTGCTTCAGCCTTTGTGCATTCAGCCGAACGGACCTCCCGTTCGGCGTTCAGCTGGGCCTCCAGATCCTTAGTTCGCTGATTTAGCGCATGGACATCTACTTTCATTCTGTCCAGGTCAGCGATCGCCTGCCTCTTCCGGCTACCAGCGCGCTTCACATCTTTGTCACGCTTCTTCACCAAGTCCTCTAGCCGAGCTACCTCAGCAGCCAGGTCGGCAGCCTTCTTCTGTTCGGCCTCAAGAGCTTGTTTCTCCCGCTCGGCCGTGGGACCTTCCGACACTTGGAGTTTTTCCAGAAGGCCCTCCAACTCGGCTAGCCGATGGCTAGTGGCAATTTGCTCAGCCCAGCGCTGTAAGGGAAATAATAATGTCAGGAATCAAACAATAGCATGACACGGGAATGAAGAGGGGTTTACCTGAGTGGCCTGCTGCATATTGTTATCGCCGAGCTGCTTGGGCGTCATAAGGGCCACCTGAATCTGGGCGTCCTCGAAGAGTTTGGCGAGCGGACCAGTCAGGGTTATTTCGTGAACGGGGCTCGATGGCCGATCGGCAGACAGTAAATATTCCTCCGATGGGAATCGGAGGGTAGTCTTGATGGTAGGGTGGCCGGACGGCGCTTCTTCAGTCGCGGCCGCCTGATGCGAGGACTCCCCTATGGTGGAAGTTTCGCCCAACCGACGTAAGCGGCGGCGAGGTCGGGGAGGAGAGCCAGAAGACTGTGCGGCAGGCGAAGCCATAGGGGTCCCGATCCGGGATGGCGTGCGGTCGGGCGAAGTTACGCCGATCGGCGCCTGTGGTTCCCCCTCTTGGGCTGACGGAAGGCGGGGGTCTCTTCGACGTTTCCGCCGAACCTCCAAAGGTGGATCTCCAACCTGGGGAACACCCAGCTCGGCGGGAGCCGAGGAAACAGGATCAATTTCCGCCTCAACCTCCGCTGAAGCAGATGAGGCTGCTTCTGTTTCAGGAGCGGACTGTGCCCCTCCCTCTCCTGCATCTGCCGGGCGGCTAGGGATTAAACCCCGCTCGGCGAGCTCCTTTTTGGTGGCCGCTTCAATTTCTACAGACTTCAATTTCAAGTGAGCGGTAGCCTTGGATCGCCACATGACATCAGCTGCAGTGAAAGAAATTAAAATCAGTTAGACAAAAAAGACTAAGAGAGTAAAGAGTCCTTACTCATGCGGAAGGGGAGATTCGCCCGAACGGGAGATAATCCGAAAATATATAGCACCCCCTTCAGGAGCAACTGGTCGATCTTGTATCGCTGGCCGGACAACCAGTTCGCCGCATGAAGATAGGCTGGATTACTTCTGAACTTGCCAAGCTCCGGCTGGGTCGGCACGGCGGTCTGCCATTGGGTGCGGAAGGCTGGCCGATCGGGAAGTCGGATGAAGAAGAAAAACTCCTTCCAGTGTTTGTTGGAGGTCGGCATGTTATCAAAAAATTTAAAGCCTATTCTACTTTGGAAGATAAAAGTGCCCGGTTCGGATTGTTTGGAGTAGAAGAAGAAATGGAATATCTTAGGGTCAAGAGGAATACTGTGCAACTTAAAGAGGACGACCATCCCGCTCAGCAACCTAAAGGAATTCGGCACAAGCTGGCCGAGCGGGATGCGGAAGTAATTACAAACCTCCAGAATAAATGGATGGGTAGGAAATCTAAGGCCGCCCTGGAATTGGTCTAAAAAGAAACAAATGGAGCCGATCGGCGGGTCATTTGGACGGTCGGTCGGGCCGGCTATAATTATTTCGTGGTCATCAGGAAGCCCGTATGTCCGAACAAGGCGCTGGGCATGCTTCTCATCGAATCGGCTCTCCATGGTCAGGTACCAGGGGCCCAAAATGTTAACAGCGGGTTCAGAGGAACTCGCCATCTCAGAAAGAAATCAAAGGAAGGGAAACAAAAGGAGCGAAATGAGCAGGGAAGATCTATTAAGCGAAGGCAGAAGACTCACTGGGAAGGAAACGGGGGGAAAAATCACCGAGGAGGTGATCGCCGCTTAAGAACAGACACTGGGTCGCCGAAGGCCGCAGCAATAGGACGAAGCAGGAGGCAGCGCGCAAGCAAGCATGCGGCGAAGGAAGGAGGCGGGGGCCTTATACTGCCGAGGCTGGATAGCCTCCGCCGTCGGATGCAGGTCACGAAGGACGAGGCCGTCATCCGACCGTCTATTTCAAAGCAATCGCGTCCCATCGTATTAAGCATCGACGCCGCGCGAGAAGAGCCACGTGGCGTCTTGCCACTAGGCACAATTAATGCGCGTCATACCGCGCATGCTGCGACTTAATGGAAGGGATTTGCGCGATTTTCGAGAAGATTTAGGCAAGCCAACATCCACTTTGAGCGAGGCATCCGAAACGAAGAGCCGAGCGGCTAAATCCGGCATAAGGGCCGAACGGCTAAAGAAAGAATATAAGCTACGGAAAGGAGGCGACAGCCCGCTCGAATACATATAGTCCAGTCAGTCGGACTCGCTGCCTCCTTCGACTAGACTTGAAGGGAAGGCAAGTGATCCGGCAGTAAGAAGGGTCTCAGCCTGAGAACCGATGAAAGGCTGTGCGGTGGATGGCCGAGCCGAGCGGATGGGTAGGTCCGAACGGAGCTATAGATAAACCCATCCATGGGCTCATGTTTCTGACGCCCAGGCAGGAAGACCGAAGGGCCGAGCGGGAATCCGATCGGCAGGGGCCAAGGGCCGAGGGGGTTGTCCGTTCGGCCAAAATAGGGGCGAGGGTATAAAGGGGGTCGAGCGGCCTATGCGCTCGACTCAGGACATGAGATGTCAGCCGAAGCATGTCTAATGATTAGGCCGTACACAAGATCGCACGATCTTGCCGTCACATCATGGAGAGGCTGATACAGTAGCAGTATGGTCTCATGGACGTCTCCCTGACAGATCCATATTTAGACATGGCCCTTCTGACAGACCCATACCTGGGCATGGTCAAAGGCAGGTGGTTGCTTTGATTGGCACGCCCAGGCTTCTTTGAGAGATCTATATAAGGCTTCCATTTCTCCACTGGAGGTATGAAAAATCTTCATCTTGGAGCCACCTTTTTGTTATTCCTCGCCTGACTTGAGCGTCGGAGGGCCGTCGCCGGGACACTCCTCCCGGCTCGGTTTCGTTGCAGGTTCACTGGAGCATTCAAGGATCTAGCAGGAAGCGCCACGTGCCCAGCGTCCACTGCTTCCCGGTTCGGACAGGATCAACATAAATTAAGAAAACAATAAGTATTTTCTAATAATTAAGAAATAAATAACTATTTTCTAATAATAATTATTCTCTAATAACTAGGAAACAAATAACTATATACTTATAATAATTATTTTCTAATACGCCCTCTCAAGATGGTGTCCCAAAAATGACATCAATATTGCTGCAAATAGCAAACAACCGAGGTTGAGAAAACGACTTTGTAAGTGCATCAGTCAACTGATCCTCAGCAAGAATATGAGTAACTCGCAGTTCAAAGGCTTGCACCAGATCACGAACAAAATGATAGTCAACAGCCAGATGCTTCATCCGAGAGTGAAAAACAGGATTAACTGATAGATACGTGACACCCAAATTATCAGTAAAAAGCACAGCAGGCGATGATGACAGCGATGAAGAAGTCACTTGCGGACAGCTACGGTTAGTGGCAGGTTGCGGCATCGGTGCTGGAGGGTCCCACGAGAGAACTGGTGCAGTAGAGAGCTCAGAGTCAGTGTCTATTACTGTGGAATCCAAGGAGGAGGTGATGACAAATGGAAAAACATGCACCACAAACTTAACATGATGAGATACAAAAACTCTCTTGAGAGCTACATCATAGCACAGGAAGGTACTCTGGTGAGAGAATAGTCAAGGAAGATACAAGAGGTTGACTTGGGATCAAGCTTGTGATGAGAGTAGGGGCGCAACCACGGAAAGCATAAACACCCGAAAACTCGAAGCTTAGAGAGATTAGGAATGGTGGTGAACAATTTTTCAAAAAAGGCATATGGGAGAGACAACCTTAGGCATGCAGTTAATCAAATAGACTGTTGCAGCAAAAACATAAAGCCAGAAAGTGAATGGAATAGATGCTTTGTGCAACAAAGTGAGACCAGTTTCGACTATATGATGATGATGACGTTCAGAGTATCCATTGGGTTTAGGAGTGTGTGGAGGAGTGGTAAGATGACTAATACCATGAGTAGTAAGAAAGGAGCGAAGGGTTAAGAATTTACCTCCATTATAAGTGAATAGTGTTTGATAGTCATCGAGAACATATTTTCAACAAGAGTTTTGAATGCAATAAAGATAGAGTATACATCTGATTTATTGTGTAAAGGATAAAGTCATATATACTTTGTAAAATGATCGACAAAGATAACATAATATTTGAATCCATCAAATGATGATATAGGAGATGTCCAAACATCAGAAAATATAAATATCCAAAAGAGCACGAGATGAAATACTAGATTTATGAAAGGGTAATTTATGACTCTTATTAATATTGCACGAAGTGCATGAAAAATTAGACAAAGTATTCGCAGGAAATGAAAGACCCAAGGATTAAAAAAAAATGTTGCAAAACATCTAATGACTGATGACCTAAACGACTATGCCATAAGAAAATAGATGACGAGACAGACATAGAAAAGGCGAAAGACGATGATAGCGTAGACATAAATTTTGGCCAGTAATAGACACCATCTCTATGGACCCCGTTGACCAGTTTCGCTCCTGTACGACGATACAACACAGGAAAATAGGAATCAAAGAAAAGAAATGTAACAGGATTAGTAGCACAAAGTGCTATGATAGAAATCAAATTTTTTGACATAGATGACACAAATAAAATATTGGAGAAAACTAAAGGGAAAGATGGAGTAGAGAAAAAGAAAGAACTAGTGTGTGTAATAGATAGTCTATAACCATCACCAATGACGACGCTATCATTCCCAGAGTAAGGCTCATGCAATGAGAGAGTAGTGAGATCAGTGGTGACATGATGAGAGGTGCCGGAGTCAACAACCCATTCCCGAGAATCAAACGAAGGTGTATAATGAACGACAGTGTGCACAAACGACGCACTATATGTGGGACACGGAGCACGCGGAGGAGCCGACGGAAGCAGAGCAAGCATCGAGGAAGTCATATGACCGCACTGGCGAGCAGAGTGACATTGGACACCACAAATCTGATAGGGCCCAAGATAAAGATTGGGACTGGACACAGCTGGATGTGCAGGAGGACGCGCAGATAATCTAGGAGTAGACATGCGTGGCTGATGGGATATAGGCGGAACCGGCTGACGACCACCACGATAATTTGAATACTGATTACAAGAATTCCCTGTTAGAGCCACAAGAGCAGTCATTGGCATCGAAGATGGAGACGGTGTTGAGACTTTTAACTGGGCTCATAGCTGAGGAGCTGCTCGAATAGTTCATCAAAGGTAATAGGGGCGTCATAAACTTGCAGAGCATATGAGATATTGCAGTAATCTTGGCTAAGACCATTCAGGACACGAATAGAGAGCTCATCAAAGTCAACTTTGACATTCATAAGCGTAAGAACACCAATATTTCTTTTGATGTCCTGCATATAATCAGTGATAGACCTGTTACCCTGTTGAGGGATGGCAAGATTTTAACGATGAGTTATAATCTTGCCACGTGAGGGAGCGGCGTAGGTTCTCTCCAACGTCTGTCATGCGTCTTTAGATGAAGTTGATGAAGAAATAAATTGCACAAGAGTAGGAGACATCAGACCTATAATAGCGTTGAGGAGAAGTTGATCCTGGCGGAGCTAGAGAATATGATCAGGATTCGCCTGAGGGAGTGTGACATCTGTAGGCGTTATCTGCGTAGAGGGCAGGGACGTGAGCCATCAACAAAACCCAGTAAGTCATATCCGAATAGAAGAGATGTGAACTGCAAGCGCCAGACAGAATAATTGGAGGTGATGAGTTTCAACGGTGCTTAAGCATTGACGTTGAGAACCACAAGAGAGGTAGGAGAATCAAGAGTATTTGTGAGAGATAGCCGGTGGATGATGTCGTTGGTGGCAACCATTGTAGGCGGTTGATGTCGTTGGCAGTAGTCATTGTGGAGAAAAGAAAAAAAAAAGAGAAAAAAGGGTTGTTGTTAAGCTTAGAGCTCTGATACTATATTGACGATAAAATTCACACGTATTATTAATGATAGCATATGATGTATATAAATATCATTATAAATGATAGGAAAATACATAAATTAGGAAAACAATAAGTATTTTCTAATAATAATTATTCTCTAATAACTAAGAAACAAATAACTATTTACTTATAATAATTATTTCCTAATAGATATCACCACGAATTCAGTAAACAATTGAAGGCATCTCCAATGCAAAGTTTTTAAAGAGGTTTGAAAAATAAAAAAGTTGAACAAAAAAGTTTTAACTATTGTGGATGCAAGGTTTGAGCTTTGTATTTTAAGAATAGTAGTGAAATTTCAAAGATGCTTTTTTCTTTGAAGTTAATATAATATGTATGTAGTCATGCAATTATATATTATTAATTATATCACACAAAAATTATTTAGAACTCTAACTATTGGAGTTGTTTCAATAGGATTTTAGAATGTTATGTAGCATGATCATAAAAAAAGTTTTTGTAGAACTCTAATTATTGGAGATATCTTTAGAACTTCAAAATCCTTGAGAATTGATCAGTTCGTTTTACAAATTTATTTAAGTAACAAAAGGAAAACTAGCAACAAGATGAGTCGCTTCTTCATCCTCCTCCTTTATTCGATTCTACTTTTCGATCGAGGAGATAAACTATGAATGATCATCATCAACATGGAAATGAACATAAACAACTGCCACCTTCAGTGCATTTCCCAACTGCACCTGGAGTGTTGCCGGAAGCTTTCTGGCAATCTTCATTGCAATTTATTTGACTACAACTTCCAATAAACTTACTGCAAGTCGATCCATCGGCCACCACAAAAGCTACAAGAACAAAGCCAACGTACCGTAAAGAAATTAACCTTTTAATAGTTTTTATAGTTTAATGAACAATATAACTGATTTGCTTGGCTTAATTTCAAGAGAGGGAAAGATAAAAGACAAAAAAAGAAGAGAGATTTATATACCTGTAGTAAAGGTGAGAAGAAGAAAAAGAACAAAAACACTACGAGAACTCATAATTTTTGTTATGCAATTGTGAATGTGATTGAGAAATATTGCTAGATTTCGAGGTATTTATAGAATTATAAATATATGGTTTTGTTTAATGCGTGATGTTCGTATCTTTACTTTCCTAATTAATTAATATAGCAAGAAATTAAAACATTTGTCTTTTATGTTATTTTTTTTATTATGTTAAGTACATTATAAGATTTAATTGGTTTATATATTAAATATTTAGGGATTATTATTATTTTATTTTATTAAATCTATTTTAAAGATTTTTAATTTAAGGTACGTGAATATTGTAAATTACTTCTATATAAAATTAAAATTAATTAATTAAAAATTATAATTTTGTAGATTGAAATAGTGATAGTTTTTTTTACTTTCTTTTTTAGAATTTTAATTTATTAAGGAACATGTAAAAAAAAAAGAAAGAAAAGATGTTGAGAGCCCTTAATTATGACATTTTTCTTTAAAATATATTTTTTTTCCAATTAATTTGTGATTATTTAAATATAATTTAATTTGATATTATCCTATCAAATAAATAACAAATAAATAAATTGCTCTTTAAAACTACAAATCTTGAATCTTCTGTTGGAGTGTTGGATGATCCGTGTGCTCAGTAAACTAGCATCACAACTTGGTCGGCCGCTATGCATTGATCAAATGGCACAGTAGTGTGGCAAGATGAACTCCGCATGGATTCTTGTGGAAGTTAACATCACCGAAGAACCTCTAGATATTCTCTCGTCCGTTGCATTACTTGGAGGGCTTGGTAGAACTTCCTTTAGATTATAAATCTAAATTCAAGTTCTGCTAACATTGTCGGCATATGAGGTGTTGGATCGGGTGGACCAGCCAAAACAGAGTGAATAGCCTGTAAATAAAAATTAAGACCTTCCCTTACTATTTACTTAGCAAGTACACACCTATCAATTAAAGAAATAACATGCAAAAGAATTGTAAGAGATTTAGAATTTTACTTAGTTTATAACAAGGGAGGTTGCTAATCTAGTGTAATGAAAGCACTAAGCAAAACTAATTCTTCAACAGATGTCGGAGGCAAAGAAATCCCTTACATTAGTTGGAAGCGTAAAAATAAAGTATAGAAAATGAATACTAAATGTATTATTGAACTCATAGTTCTATGGTGTTATTTATAGCATTATGGTCACAAGTGACCATTGGCTGACATGACATTGGAGGCGCCTCTAGCTAGATAAGATTTATCTCCACGTAACATTCAGTTTCTGATATGGCCATGCACGTCCGAGGCGCATAAGTTCATCAGAGGCGCCTCAGTTAGGCTGAGCTGGATTTCCTCTCTTGTCCGCACTACAACGGCTCCAAACTCATCGGAGGCGTCTCGGTCGATCGAAGGTGCCTCGGCTACTGTTCATCCGAGGTGCCTCCAAACAACCGAGGCATCTTAGGTCACTTCCACGATAGTTAATCTATTGGACTTTTGGCGCCTCAAGTCAACTGAGGTGCCTCAGATCTTCATGGTCAACTTTCAAGTTGACCATTTTCAGATCCCGCTCGCTTGGGTGATGCTTAGGTCATCCAGAGTTGAGCTCATCAAAATCTAACGTTGACTTTCTCGAGCAGGCCTCCTCTCATCTTCTCATCCCTTGGATGCACCGCACGCGTCCTTTTCGCTCCACCGATGTACTCTTTCGTAACTCCTCAGCCCTCGGACGCATCGAATCCGTCAACTCCCTTCCCATGTCATCCTTTTCACTTGTTGTGTATTCCGCTTGACTTCTTGTGCTTCAAAGTCTCTGCACACTCGAACACAATGCATCAAATACACATGGTCTAACTCAACTTGGTTGATCACATCAAAAGTAATCCAGAGTACTTACATGAGGCACTACCAGGACCATTGTGAAGGTGACTCACAATCAAATAGTACCACCACACAATCGATTCCTCAGTCGGTCATCCCTATGTCTATGCTTAATCATCTTGAACCACCTGAGGAGGTTATGCAACTGTTATCAATTGAGTCTGATATAGGAATTATTCAAGCATCTGAATTGGTAACTGATCCGGTGATAAGGACAGGGGATCCTCGTTGGCGGAAGGTCAACGACACGTGGAGGTCAAAGGTCAAGAGATTCAAACCTGAGACTGGCCGACCGGACTAAGCGGGCCGACCGTTCGGGTGATGCAGGCCGAACGGCCGTGAATCCCCTGAACCGAATGAAGACAACCCGACTGGGGGTCGGGTTTCCGATGCTCAAAAGTAAAAAGGTTTTAAGGCCGATCGGGATGTCCGTTCGGCCGGGGCACCAGGCAACAGAGGCAGGAGCAATCTCATCCGAGCATACGGACGGGAGTTATCCCGGTCGGACCGATACCTATAACCGACGACAGAAGTAATACGCCTGCCGAGCGGCCGACCCGCTCGGCCCGGGAACAGACAGAGAACGCAAGAGGACAAAGGAGACAGGGGATAACATCATCCTCGAGACACCTGCCACCGACAAGCAGCAGAGTTGGCGGCCGAGTCGTACACAGGATCATACGGTGGAAGCTTCCACTGTCACATCCGGGATATGCTCGGACGATTGCGGAATTGCGCTAGAGGTACTTTTCTGACACAGGCTCGTTAAGGTATGTTTAGGGAAGCGTGCACGCATCGAGAAGCATGCACGCATCGAGAAGCGTGCACACATCGAGAAGCATGCCCGCGTTTCCCCGGGGTCCTATATAAGGACCCCCAAACGTCGACGAAGGTATGCGCAACTCTTTACTGTAGCCACATTACGCTGTCTCTCTCGTTGCCTGACTTGAGTGTCGGAGGGTCGTCGCCGGGAAACCCCTCCCGACTCAGTTTCTTTGCAGGTTCGCCGAAGAGCTATACCACCAGTCGGAGACAGCGGAGCGTGCCACGTCCCCAGCGTTTGTCGACTCAGCGCTCGGACAGGATCAAATTGGCGCCGTCTGTGGGAACGCACCTGAATCCGAGCCAAGAAGATGGAAGAAGCTGGACGTCAACTTCTGGTTACGCTCTCTCTCGAAGAGCTCGAAGCACTCGTCCAAGCGCGAGCAGCGAAAATCGTGGAGCAACAGCAAAAAGCTCAGGCCGAGCGGGCAACGCAGCACGCGACATCAGCCTCGGGGGGCCGAGCGCCACTCGAAGACAGGCAGGAGCAACTCTCAATATGGGGGAAAACAAGGGGTCGGCCGGCACTCAGATGGGGCGCCGCCCGCCCCGATACCTTTTCATCGGGCTCTGTTCCAGACGCCCTCGGAGGTGGCACACGCTAATCAAGACAAGGGATCTTCATCGGACAAAGCACCCGTCCGGGATGTCAGAAAAGGAAAGGCGCCCCGAACGGACGCGTCACCCGAGCGGATCAACCGACAGTTTTCAGACGCCATTCTTCGCGATCCGTTGCCAAAGCATTATGTGCCCCCTGCGATCGGGGAGTACAACGGGACAACCGACCCAGACGACCACCTGGGTAAGTTCGACAGCACTGCCACTCTGCATCAATACACAGATGGTGTGAAGTGCCGGGTGTTCCTCACCACGCTGTCGGGATCGGCGCATCGGTGGTTTCGGAGACTGCCGGACGGCTCCATCACAAGTTTCAAGGAATTCCGAACGGCGTTCCTCCATCATTTTGCATGCAGTAGGCACCACCAGAAGACAAGCGTCAACCTGTTTGCCATCAAGCAAGGCGCGAGGGAGACGCTCCGAGCGTACATTCAGCGCTTCAACCAGGTGGCCATGGACATTCCAACGGTCACCTCGGAAACAATGATAAACGCGTTCACGCAAGGGCTCGTGGACGGTGACTTCTTCCGCTTGCTCATCCGGAAGCCGCCCCGGGACTACGACCACATGCTGCACAAGGCCAACGAATACATCAATGTGGAGGAAGCCCAGGCGGCAAGAAGAAAAGAAGCCCTGAGTGACCAACCAGCTTCCGCCGAGCGGAAGTAGCCCATCAGTCACCAGCCACCCAGAGGACCACGAGCCGAAGCCACCCGTCCTCATCAGCACACTCGGCCGCACGCCGTCCAGCAAGTCGCGGCTGATTGGCCCAAGCCCCGGGGGAAGGTATGTGTTGGAGCAATCTAGTGACCCTAGGTTTTGATGTTTGGGCAAAGGTTTAAGTTAGGTTTATTGTTGTATTTGATATGCAGTGTGAGTGTGCAGGATACAGGTACAACAAGGAAGTCCAAGTGTGATCTTGGCAAAGGAGGAAAGTCCAAGGATGAGTCTTGGCGGTGTAAGTCCAAGCATGTAGTCTTGGCAACGTAAGTCCAAGTGTAGCTTGGCAATGGATGAAGTCTCGGAGGCGCGACCTCTTGGCAAAGGAAGACCCGACAACAATGACAAGGCCGATGGAAGCTCCAGAAGGCAAGACGTGAAGGATGGAGAGGCATCCGAGGGACGCAAGGCTGATGGAGGAGGCTAGAAGGCTAGGTCTAGGTTGGTCGGGCAGGGACGAGTGCTGAGAGATTGTACTCGGAGTAAAATATAAGAATCAGGGTTTACTGTAGCAGTACTGTAGCGTTACTGTAGCAGTACTGTAGCAGTCGACTGCATGTTTTAGCAGTCGAACAGAATGTGTGAAATCGAGCCGTTGAGGTGTAACGGTCGAATTTCCACAGAGGGCAGTCGACTGCATGTTTTAGCAGTCGACTGGTAGGCGGGGTTTTCAACCCGCGGGCTATAAAACCAAAGCTTGGGAGCTTGGTTTGAGTTGACGAAATTAGACTTGGTTAAGGTCTAATTAGTAGTCTACAAGTGCTCAAGAGTTTTCCTTGTGTCCAAGAGGTCTTGGTGAGTTTGTGGTGAGGTTTCTCCACCCACAAGGAGTTTGAGCTAGCCGGAGGTCTTCCGGGGAGTAATCCACCGACGGATAGGGATCGTCCACCTTACGGACACGCCGTGGAGTAGGAGCTTTATCTCCGAACCACGTAAATGATCGTGTAGCTTGGTTTGCATTCTTTCTTGTCTTATATTTTGTTTAGCTTGTTTATTTTTGTATTATTCCGCTGCGCAAGCTAACAACGTAGGAAGCGAACGATTTGGGTGAGCCGCTATTCACCCCCCTCTAGCGGACGTCAAGGTCCCAACAATTGGTATCAGAGCGAGGGCGCTCTTCTACGGACTAACCGCCAAGAGAGCAAGAAGCTAGAGGAAGAAGAAGATGGAGTCCGAAGGACCGCTCGGATGGGATATCCGAATTCCACCTCCGTACGACAAAGAAGACTTCAATTATTGGAGGAAGCGGTTGGAGACATGGTTCCAAATGGATTGGAACCAATGGGTTGTCTTGAGTGACCCATTTGAAGCTCCTACGGACAAGAAGGGTAAATGCCTCCGACCTCGGCATTGGACCGAAGAGCAACGAGAGCAATCGGAGGCAGACAAGGAGGTAATGAGAATTTTGAATAATTTGCTACCTTCTAATATTTTGTTGAGTGTAGGTGAAACCACAAATGCAAGTGATCTTTGGAAAAAGATCATTGCCTATCATGAAGACCCTATAAAAATCCAAGAAGTGGAAGAGCCCAAGGAAAATGGCTCATTGGTCCAAGAAGAGAAGGACCAATCCGATGTTGACAAGAGGTCAACATTCGAGGAGGAAAAGGAAGAGGAGGAAGAGAAAGAGAAGGAAGAGGTGGAAGAGGAGAGATCTTCCACATCCTCAAGAGATGAAGAAGTGGAAGAGTCCACATCTTCAAGTGAAGAGGAAGAAGAGAAATCCGAGGAAGAGGAGATCTTGGAAGTTCAACCCTCTAGTTCAACTACCAAGAAGAGCACAAAGGACCACATCAAATGTTTTGAGTGTGGTAAGATGGGGCACTACAAGAGTAGGTGTCCTTCGCTCAAGAAGGTAAACCCTAAACTCACTAAAGTTAATTTAGAAACTAATGTGAGTTGTAGGAAGAAGAAGAAGGAGAAGAAGCACATTAGGTGCTTTACATGTGGTGAGTGGGGTCACTACCACACAAAGTGCCCAAGGAGAGGAGAGCTCAAGAAATTGGCGCACTTGAAGAAGTGGGAGAAGAAGGGAGCTTCCAAGGTAAAAACCAAGGTATCATTTAATGAATCCATTCCGTTGACATATGATAAAAAGCATGCTAGAAATAACTCTTATCATCTTAATGCTATTTATCATGAGAATAGGAGGCATGATAACCTTAAGGATAAATATATTCCTCCTTATGCTAGATTTACCACACCTAAGGTTAGGAAGGTAAATAACAACTTAGGCAATAACACCAAGGATTTTAGATATATGCCTAAAAATAGAAATGCTCAAGGATTCAATGAAAACCCAAAATCTAGAGATTTATGGAGTGAAAATCAAGTCTTGAGGACAAGACTTGATAATTTAGAAAGGACCTTAACAAGAATGGAAAATATTCTTAGGGGTCAAAATGAGCATAACCTAAGAAAAGCTAGACAAGAGCCATCCAATGACTATAGAGGTTTGGGATACAAACCTAAAGTCAAGAAGGATGTGACTTCCTTTCATAGGGTTCCATATAGTTATGGGACCAACCCTAGGTTTAGAGGTCAAGTTAAAGATACTAGGGAAGGAATCCTTAAGAGTATTTTTGGCAAGACCAATGTGACTAAGGCTCCAAAAAGGCCTAATAAAGTCACAAATAAGGTTACAAAGGGAGTTAACCCTAGAAGTGACCTAGTGGAAGTGACCAAGGCTTCTAAGAAGCCAAGAAAGGTCGTTAGGAAGGTATCTAGGGAAGTCATCCCTAGTGAGTACCTAGAGCATCCAAGGAGCACCAATAGGTATTGGGTTCCTAGGAACATATTCTCTACACCCTAGATGGGTTTAGAGAGTGTCAACTCCAATTGGAAAGGTAGTTAACCCAACCTTGGGAAAGTTGACACTTGAGAGCATTTTCAAAGTGATTGTTAACCTTTGAAAATGAAAAGGATGATAAGTGTTACTCTTTGAAAGAGTAAAATGTGTCAAAATTTGAGAAGTTAAATCTAATTTAAATTGACACACTAGAGAGAAGCAAAAGTGATGCCAAATTTAGAATTCGACATTTTCTTATGGAATTAAGGGAAATGTAAACCTTAATCCAAATTGTCACTCTTGGAAAAGAGTAACATGTGGCAAATCTTAAGGAATTATGTTTGAATTAAATTGGCGCAATGTGGAAAAACATAAGAAATATCAAATTGGGATTTTGGTATCTTCTTAGAGTAATTAAAGAAAAATCTAGGTCATAATGTAAGATGTTCACTCTTTGGAAGAGTGAAATGTGTCAAACTTTGAGGTTTTGAACTTAATTTAAATTGACACATTTAGAAAAGGATAAGAAATGTCAAGTTGGGGTTTTGATATTTTCTTAAAAGGTAAAAGGCAAATCTAAGTTTTAATTTGATTTCATTTACACTTGGAAAGAGTAAAATGTACCATACTTTGAGAAATTTGTTTAAGTTAAAATGGCACAAATTTAGAAAGGAAAAATAAATGTCAAAATTGGGTTTTGGCATTTTCATGGAAAATCATGGGCAATTTAGGGTTAAATTTTGAGTTAGCTAGGGTTAAGAATACTTAGATAGGTAATCTAGGTAAATTTTATTTATGCTAACTTGCCATGTTTTGTTTGCCTATCATATGTCATGACATCATATTTATATTTAGCATTCATATTTTATTATGAAAAATACAAAAATACCATGTCATGTCATACATACATCATGTAGCTATAGCTTGCTTTTCATTTTGAAAATTACTTATTTTGATGTATGCCATGTAACATCATGCATTACTTTAATTCCCTTGTTATTTAAGGACAAATGGCATCTATTATAAATGGTAAATATCCCAACAAGAGGGATTATATCAAGTGGCATCCTAGATGGATGATCATGATTTTTACAATGCCTAGATAGAGATGCATGATCCCTTAGTTTAGGGCAAGACCAAATATACATCTCACAAAGAACTATAAGGTGACTTGTATGTGTTTTAATACACGTTATATACAAGTGAGATGTTAAGATGGTGAACTAAACTCAAGATGTTGATCTAGTGCATCTTGTTGAGTTTTAGGTTCATCAAAACACATAGTTATGTGTCTTCCAATCATTGGGAAAGCTAATGTACAAGTCATGTGCATTGAGCCCAAAGAACATGGTTGGATATTGGTTTTAAAAATGATTTCAAAATACTTTTGAAAAACCTTGGTGAAGACTATCTTTTGATAGTAATCATCATTGGAAAGTTAGACACAAACTAGGAGAAAACATTGAAAATTTCAAGAGTTTTCAAATTTGTATCAATCTTTGAAAATAGGAAGTATTTTCATAGAAAACTATTTTTCCTTGATAAAGTATAATCTAAATAATGTCTACATGAGTTTTCATGATGAAAACAAGTATGGTTTGGTTAAGAAAAACCAAAGTGAAGTTTCGGTTGAGATTTAATTTCATTATTAAACTTTGAACCTCAAAACTTCAAGTTTTAGTTTTCCTAATTATTTAGGAACCCCAAGTCATTGTTGGTGCAATGATAGGAGTTTGACCATGTTTTTAGGGGGAGTTACTCTTTGAAAACATAAAAAAATTTTCAAAGACCAAAAGGAGGTCAAATGTTTAGGTAGCACATGACATTGGTATGGGAGGTGTTACCAAGGACAAGGGAGAGTCATCCAAGGCCAATAAGAAGGAATATGCTAGGGTAGCATATTATTATAGCAAGGATGAGGTGTCCAAGATTAAGGACAAGAAGAAATTAACCAAGGACAAGGTGTCCAAGGTTAAGAAGGTGAGTTTTGTAGGTCAAGTATCACCCGAGGTGCACCGAAGTGGCTTAGCCATAGTGGATGAGTCACCAAGGGAGGTGACTAAGGTTAAGATTCCTAAGGTTAGGAAGAGCCTTTGGGACCCATGGTAGATGGGTTATCAAATGTGCCAAATGGTTAGGAGACGAACTTAAGTCTCTAACATAGTGGGTTGGCACAATTGAGTTGAGTTTCATGCATAGAAATATGAAATGGGTTCATATTGCATGAAAATTAGTTTTTTATGTATAGATGCCATATAAACTAATGCTAGTGATGCATTATGGTTTAGTATGGGCAGATACATCAAGAGGAAGCCAAAACTAGGACTTTAGGTCAAGGTTTAATTGAACCATTTAGCTAGTTTTGAATTTTGTGTCAATCTTGGGATCTGTGATAGATATATTTTTATATATATTTTTCCCAAGTAGATATTGATATAATAGACCTCTCCACAAAATTTGGGGATTTTTGGAGGTCTGTGGAATTTCTGGCGCATTTCTGAAGTTGCCCAGAAAAGGCTGATTTTTTCATGAATAGTGTACCAGTCGACTGGTACAGTTACCAGTCGACTGGTAACACTGTTCACGAGCACAGAATGTCTCTGTAAGCTCGTTTTCATGGGGGCAGTCGACTGGTACTTCTTGCAGTCGACTGATATGGTCTAAAATTGTTTTTCAGCACTAGAAAATGACTAAAAGAGAGGTGGACATGTATGTAATCTTATGGGGGATTAATACATGATATTTATGGTCATTAGAGGTCAAAGAGTCTAATAATTGGGATATTATTGGAGCTCTTTTTGATGTATGGCAAAGGGGGAGAAGTTTAGGTTTAAGTGGGAAACTTACATACCTTTGCAAGAAATCCTAGCTCAAGGGGGAGCTTAGGTGAAAGGGGAGCGATTGCTCATTTATTAGCAAAAGGGGAGAAGTTTACCTTTGCAAGAAATCCTAACTCAAGGGGGAGCTTAGGTGAAGGGGGAGCCTAGGATTAGGTTCCATGATTTATGCATGTGTAGATTGCATGTTTATTTGCATTATTATTGATATATTGTTTCCTAGCTCAAGGGGGAGCTTAGGTGAAGGGGGAGCCTAGGATTAGGTTCCATGATTTATGCATGTGTAGATTGCATGTTTATTTGCATTATTATTGATATATTGTTTCCCTAACTTAAACGGTTTGCCAAACATCAAAAAGGGGGAGATTGTTGGAGCAATCTAGTGACCCTAGGTTTTGATGTTTGGGCAAAGGTTTAAGTTAGGTTTATTGTTGTATTTGATATGCATTGTGAGTGTGCAGGATACAGGTACAACAAGGAAGTCCAAGTGTGATCTTGGCAAAGGAGGAAAGTCCAAGGATGAGTCTTGGCGGTGTAAGTCCAAGCATGTAGTCTTGGCAACGTAAGTCCAAGTGTAGCTTGGCAATGGATGAAGTCTCGGAGGCGCGACCTCTTGGCAAAGGAAGACCCGACAACAATGACAAGGCCGATGGAAGCTCCAGAAGGCAAGACGTGAAGGATGGGGAGGCATCCGAGGGACGCAAGGCTGATGGAGGAGGCTAGAAGGCTAGGTCTAGGTTGGTCGGGCAGGGACGAGTGCTGAGAGATTGTACTCGGAGTAAAATATAAGAATTAGGGTTTACTGTAGCAGTACTGTAGCGCTACTGTAGCAGTCGACTGCATGTTTTAGCAGTCGACTGGTGCAGTCGACTAGTAGTGTGGAATCGAGTCGTTGGGATGTAACGGTCGAATTTCCATAGAGGGCAGTTGACTGCATGTTTTAGCAGTCGACTGGTAGGCGGGGTTTTCAACCCGCGGGCTATAAAACCAAAGCTTGGGAGCTTGGTTTGAGTTGACGAAATTAGACTTGGTTAAGGTCTAATTAGTAGTCTACAAGTGCTCAAGAGTTTTCCTTGTGTCCAAGAGGTCTTGGTGAGTTTGTGGTGAGGTTTCTCCACCCACAAGGAGTTTGAGCTAGCCGGAGGTCTTCCGGGGAGTAATCCACCGACGGATAGGGATCGTCCACCTTACGGACACGCCGTGGAGTAGGAGCTTTATCTCCGAACCACGTAAATGATCGTGTAGCTTGGTTTGCATTCTTTCTTGTCTTATATTTTGTTTAGCTTGTTTATTTTTGTATTATTCCGCTGCGCAAGCTAACAACGTAGGAAGCGAACGATTTGGGTGAGCCGCTATTCACCCCCCTCTAGCGGACGTCAAGGTCCCAACAGTATGGACCCCGATGTTTTGTTCACTACATCAGTCGGCTACTCACAACACCCACGACTGTCGGAGCCTCCCCCCCAATCGCTCATCCCGCGCTGAGGAGTTACCGCCGCCGATCGCCTTCACCAGACCGGCAACATCGACAACGGAGCCCCGTTTAAAGGATAGAAAGGAGATCCCCCGAGCGGCAGCATCGTCAGCAGCCCGGGGCTCACCATCGGGCATCACACGAATGACCTCGACCTTCCGCTCGGGAGGAGGAAAATAGGGGCAACGCATCTGGGGGAGAGATCAACATCATCGCAGGAGGCCCGACCGGCGGAGATTCTAATAGAGCCAGAAAGGCACACGCAAGGCAGTTGAGGATCCACGCGGTCGGCTGCATCCAGGAGAGGGCGAGCGGACCCGAGATCAGCTTCAGGCCCAGGGACCTCGAGGGAGTCGAAGTCCCACACGATGACGCCCTGATCATTCGAGCGGTAATAGCCAACTATACTATTCATCGCATTTTCATTGACACAGGCAGCTCGGTCAACATAATATTCAAAAAAGCCTTCGACCAACTGCAAATCGACCGAACTGAACTACTGCCAATGATGACCGCCCTCAACGGGTTCACGGGGAACGAACTCTTGCCAGTCGGCTAAGTCCGGCTGGCTATATCGTTGGGAGAAGAGCCGCTCAGAAGGACGAGGGCCACAAGCTTCATTGTGGTTAATGCTCCTTCGGCGTACAACGTTATCTTGGGACGACCGGCTCTCAACGAGTTCCGAGCGGTCGTCTCTACCTTCTGCCAAAAGATCAAGTTCTCGGTGGAAGATCAAGTAGGGGAGGTGCGGGGAGACCAACTGGCAGCTCGAAGATGCTATGTGGAGATGATCCGAGCCGAAGTCAAGTCCGCTCGGAAAATGCCGTGAGTCAAGACTTGATCGATGAAGAGCAAGCCAAAGCGTCCGTCCAGCTTATGGCGATCGGGGACGTAGGCAAGCTGGAGGTTCCCTGGGCAGGACCCTCGAAAGTCGTCAAGAAGCTCCGATCGGGAGCCTACTACTTGGAGAATGAGGAGGGACGGCAGCTGGATAGGCCATGGAGTGCAAACCACCTCCAGCCCTATCGGGTCGGATGAAAGGTGCGCCTATGTAATGTATTTCATGAATATCCCGTTCGGATGTATCCTTTGGCTACAGGAATGTAAGTTATAAAAACAAAAGCAAAGGCATGAGCATTGTGCGCCATCGGATAGTTGTACAAAAGTATGGTGAAGACCCCGTGTCGTTCGACCGGGCGTATATTATTCGAGCCAAATGCTCGAAGGTGAAGACCCCGTGCCGTTCGGCCGGGAGTATATTATCCGAGCCAAATGCTCGATAGCGAAGACCCCGTGTCGTTCGGCCGGGAGTATATTATCCGAGCCATATGCTCGATGGCGAACACCCCGTGCCGTTCGGCCGGAATTATATTATCCGAGTCATATGCTCGACGGCAAAGACCCCGTGCCGTTCGGCCGGGAGTATATTATCCGAGCCATATGCTCGATGGCGAAGGCCCCGTGCCGTTCGGCCGGGAGTATATTATCCGAGCCATAGGCTCGATGGCGAAGACCCCGTGCTGTTCTGCCGGACGTATATTATCCGAGCTACAAGCTTATTATTGAAGACCGTCGAGCGGCGACGTTAAACTCTAGAGTCGGACCGACGACTATAAACCCCCCATGCTTGAAGACCGTCGAGCAGCGATGTTAAATCTTAGAGTCGAACCGGCGACTATAAACCCCCCGGCTTGAAGACGGTCGAGCTCCGACGTTAAACCCTGGAGTCGGACCGGCGACTATAAATCCCCCGGCTTGAAGACCGTCGAGCAGCGACGTTAAATCTTAGAGTCGATCCGGGGACTATAAACCCTCCGGCCGAAAGACCGTCGAGCAGCGACGTTAAATCTTAGAGTCGAACCGACGACTATAAATCCACCGGCTTGAAGACCGTCGAGCTCCGACGTTAAACCCTAGAGTCAGACCAGCGGCTATAAACCCCCCAGCTTGAAGACCGTCGAGCAGCAACGTTAAATCTTAGAGTCGAACCGACGACTATAAATCCCCCACCTTGAAAACCGTCGCTGCTCGTTAAATCTTAGAGTCGAACCGACGACTATAAATCCCTCACCTTGAAAATCGTCGAGCAGCGACGTTAAATCTTAGAGTCGAACCGACGACTATAAACCCCCCGGCTTGAAGACCGTCGAGCTCCGACGTTAAACCCTAGAGTCGGACCGGCGACTATAAACCCCCCGGCTTGAAGATCGTCGAGCAGCGACGTTAAATCTTAGAGTCGATCCGGCGACTATAAACCCTCCGGCCGGAAGACCGTCGAGCGGCGACGTTAAACTCTAGAGTCGGACCGGCGACTATAAACCCCCCGTCTTGAAAACCGTTGAGCAGCGACGTTAAATCTTAGAGTCGAACCGGCGACTATAAACCCCCCGGCTTGAAGACCGTCGAGCTCCGACGTTAAACCCTAGAGTCGGACCGGTGACTATAAACCCCCCGATTTGAAGACCGTCGAGCAGCGACATTAATTCTTAGAGTCGATCCCGCGACTATAAACACTCCGGTCGAAAGATCGTCTAGCAGCGACGTTAAATCTTAGAGTCGAACCGGCGACTATAAACCCCTCGGCTTAAAGACCGTCGAGCTCCGACGTTAAATCTTAGAGTCGAACCGGCGACTATAAACCCCCCGGCTTGAAGACCGTCAAGCTCCGACGTTAAACCCTAGAGTCGGACCGGCGACTATAAACCCCCCCGGCTTGAAGACCGTCGAGCAGCGACGTTAAATCTTAGAGTCGATCCTGCGACTATAAACCCTCCGGCCGGTCGAGCGGCGACGTTAAACTCTAAAGTCGAACCGGCGATTATAAACCCCCCGGCTTGAATACCGTCGAGCGGCGACGTTAAACTCTAGAGTCGGACCGGCGACTATAAACCCCCCGGCTTGAAGACCGTCGAGCGGCGACGTTAAACTCTAGAGTCGGACTGGCGACAATAAACCCCCCAGATGAGGCAGCGTCGCATCGAAGCACTTCATCGAGACATTAGCAAAGAATTTATGAAAAAGGGAGAGTCATTTGACCGATCGACGCGGTAAAGGAAAACGCTAGGCGAAATGCTCATAAAAATTCCTAATGGAAAGTCGTCTGACCGATCGGCGCAGTAAAGGGAAACACTAAGCGAAGAGCTTATAGAAATCCCTAGTGGAAGGTTGTCTGACCGATCGACGCATAAATAAAAACACCTCAACTACAAATAGAAAGCCTCTGCGGAAAAAAGGTCTAGAGACCGGTCGACATAGTCAAAAGGAACACTCGAAAGTAAAGGCTAACGCAACAAGAGTGGACATTCATTTAAAATTAGCATTTGAAGGTTACAGACGCCACATGAAAATTAAAGACTTGCCAATCGGAAGCTTTCCTGAAAATACTTCACTCAAGGAAGTCAAAGATATGTTTTGGGATGGTAGAAAGAAGCGCCGCGTGCTTCGTCGCAGGGATGACCACGGACTCGGGAAGCTGACCCTTGGTCTTCAGATAATCTGTCGTGGCTGTGATGGCCAACTCGAAGGCGATGACCAGGCGGTCACAGACCTTCTCTACAAACCCCGCCGAGCGGATGTAATTTTGCCTCAAGGCGGCGACGCAGCCTGGCTCCGCCTCTTGGTACTCTTTGAAGGCAGCTCGGGAAGCTTCAAGAGCTTCCTGCAGGTCCTTCAAATCGCCCTTGAGCTTAGTCACCTCCTCCGAGCGGCCTTTCTGCTCGCCTTCTAGCAGCTCGGCTAGCTCATTCACGCGCTGCTCCAGAGCGCGGGCTTCCACATTCTTCTTTTCCAGATCGGCGATGACGGTGTTCTTCCGAGTGGTGGCCAGCTCAATCTTGCGGTCATAGGATTTGACCTTCTTGTCTAGCTGGTCCAACATGTAGGCCTGATCGGCTGTCTTCTTCCGCTCGGCCTCTAACAGATCCTTGGTTTTGTCGAGCTCCTTCTGCAGCTCGTCATAAGAAGGGCCTCGGGAAGACGAAGGGTCGCCTTGACTCTTCAGCCTCTTCAGCTCGTCCTCCACCATCGCCAAGCGGTTGGAGACAACAATCTCTTCCACCCATCGCTGATGTACAATAAAAGGTTAAGGAGGCCGATCGGGAAAACTACATTAAAAAGAAGTAAACCTTACCCCGGTGGACTGCTGCATGTGGCTATCAGCCAGCTTGTCGAGTGGTATCATGGCCACACGGGCCCGAGCGTCCGCCCACATTTCAGCGAGGGGCCCCATCATAGTGATCATATGCTCGGGAGCCATCGTCCGATCGGACTCGACCATAAAAGCCTCAGTAGGGAGATGCGGAGTAGCCCTAACTGTGCGTCGCTGGCCCGGAGTCGTCTGAGCGGACGCCAAAGGATCGAAGGCTGGGCTGGACAAGGTGGACAAAATGCTCGAGCGGAGGACTCGGCGTGGTGCAGGAGGAAGGGAGGCAACTGGAACTGCTTCAATGGGAGTCGCAGGCGCCTCCAACTGTGAGGGAGTCCGGTCGGAAGATAAAGCCTCGACAGATGGTGCTTGGCCGCGTGGGGAGGTGGTGCCCGTCCGCTCAGACGCTTGCACGGCGGAGGTTGCCGAACGAAGGGGCTTCTCAACTCTCCGTCTTTTCCTATTGAGTGGGAGCTCGTCCTCCGGATTGGAACTTTCCTCCCGAACGGCCGGTTCTTTGCCAGAAGTTGCACCGGCGGAAGCATCCATGGGCGAAGCCTGAGCGGCCGACTCGCCTGCCTGCGCTTCGCTCTCGTCCTCATGAGAGCCGACCGGAGCAATGCCCAGTTGCTCCATTTCCTTGGCCGCTGCCGCTTTGAGCGCGACCGCTTTCTTTTTCAAAATTCTGAACAACACCAACTCCATTACGATGTTCGTTGTAAAGAAAAGAGAAGGAAATCAGTTAGAACTCAAAGCAAATATACAAGTGAAGTTCTTACTGAAGCAGCTCGGGAGGGGGGTCCGGCTCGGACTCAAACCAAATATTACATCACTCCTTCAGGTAGGAGCTTGTTGATGTCGAGCTTCAGACCGGCTAGCAGATTCGCTGCTTGAAGATAGTCCGGTCGGGTCTTATATTTGTTCAGCTCCGGAGAGATGGGCGGTCCGACCTGCTATTTCGTATGGAAGGGGAGCTGCCCGGGAACACGAAGGTAGAAAAAATTCTCCTTCCAGTGTTTATTGGAAGAAGGCAACTTATCAAAAAAGACTAAGCCGGGCCGAGCTTGAAACAGATAAGTGCCCGGCTCGGATTGTTTGGGGTAATAAAAATAATAGAAGATCTCCGGGCGGAGCGGAATGTTGTGTATCTTAAATAAGACCACGACCCCGCAGAGGAGGCGAAAGGTGTTGGGGACCAGTTGGGCGAGCGGAATGCCAAAAAAGTTACAAACTTCGACAATGAAGGGGTGGAGGGGAAACCGCAGACCGGCTACGAATTGGTCGTGGAAGAGACAAAATGCGCCGCTCGGTGGTCTGTGTGGCCGAGCGGAGGGTGAAGGTAATATTAGCTCGAAGTCGGAAGGGATATCATAGGCGTTAAACAGGCTCTCGGCATCGCGCCGATCGAACCGCGACTCCATGGTGGTATACCATGGGCCGAGAGTCGGATCCACGGGTTGAGAAGAGCTTGCCATCGCCAGAGTAATGGAAGAAGTACAAATCGAAAGGGAAAGCAAATGCACAAGTGAAAAAAGAAGCAAAACAGTAGCTAAAGGACGAAACGCGGCTGAGAACGTGAAGAAAACACAGGGATGAAAGGAAGAAAGGAGGAAGAACCTTACAAGGGAGTTGAGGATCGAAGGAAGAAGGCGGAGAATCGTCGGAGAAGGGAAAATCGAAGTCGCCGGAACGCTGAAGCACCGAGGAAGGCTGCGGGAGGAAGGCTGCGGGACACGCGAAGGCAAGGGTGCGGCGGAGGAAGAAGGCGAAGGCTTTATAAGGTCGAGCCCGTTCGGCCTCGACCGTCGGATGCAGGTCACAGGAACCGAGGCCCACATCAGGCCGTTCATTTCAAACCGCCGATGTCCCATCGGACAAATCGTCGAGCCGTACGATGACGCCAACGGAGGTGGCACGTGAAACCATGTCATAGGGGCGCATTTAATGAGCGTCATTACGGCGCACAGCACGCGTGCTCGATCTTAATGGAGAAGATTTGCACGAATCCCGAGGAGATCTGAAGGGCGTTAGTGAGGACCGTCGACACGGCAAGAAAGCCAGCGCCCGGAAGAGGCCGAGCGGCCGTTTGAAAGAACATTCCCTAGTGTCAAGGCGGTGTCACTCAGGCCGACCGGCTGTCCAGTCAGTCGGACTTAGCGCCTCCTTCGACTAGACTTGAAGGGGAGGCATGTGATCCGGTGATAAGGACGGGGGATCCTCGTTGGCGAAAGGTCAACGACACGTGGAGGTCAAAGGTCAAGAGATTCAACCCTGAGACTGGCCGACCGGACTAAGCGGGTCGACCGTTCGGGCGATGCAGGCCGACCGACCGTGAATCCCCTGAACCGAATGAAGATAACCCGACTGGGGGTCGGGTTTCTGATGCTCAAAGGTAAAAAGGTTTTAAGGCCGATCGGGATGTCCGTTCGACCGGGGCACCAGGCAACAGAGGCAGGAGCAATCTCATCCGAGCATACGGCCGGGAGTTATCCTGGTCGGACCGATACCTATAACCGGCGACAGAAGTAATACGCCTGCCGAGCGACCGACAAGGAACGCAAGAGGACAAAGGAGACAGGGGATAACATCATCCTCGAGACACCTGCCACCGACAAGCAGCAGAGTTGGCGGTCGAGCCGTACACAGGATCATACGGTGGAAGCTTCCACCGTCACATCTGGGATATGCTTGGACGATTGCGGAATGGCGCCACAGGTACTTTTCTGACACAGGCTCGTTAAGGTATGTTTGGGGAAGCGTGCATGCATCGGGAAGCGTGCCCGTGTTTCCCCGGGGTCATATATAAGGACCCCCAGACGTCGACGAAGGTATGCGCAACTCTTTACTGTAGTCACATTACGCTGCCTCTCTCGTCGCTTGACTTGAGTGTCGGAGGGTCGTCACCGGGAAACCCCTCCCGACTCGGTTTCTTTGTAGGTTCGCCGGAGAGCTACACCACCAGTCAAAGATAGCGGAGCGTGCCACGTCCCCAGCGTCCGTCGACTCAGCGCTCGGACAGGATCAGTAACTATTGTGGAAGAACAACTAATTAGTGAGGAGTAATAGACCATAGAGGAGCAAATAGTTATAGAGGTTGTTGGTCCCTTTGGAGGCCGGCAAGAGGCGAGGGGTGAATTGTCCTAAAAAAATAAATTCAACCTTTCTCAGATTTTCAACTAAATAAATAGCACTTGTAATTAAAACAAAAAGAGACTAATAAAAAGAGAATAGCCACACAAGAGTTACTTGGTTTGCAATTAGAGGATTGCTAATCCAAGAAAAGTATAGCACACTATCTGACGATCTCCTTCGGGCGGAGTAGCCTCTTTACAGTGTTGACAGCACAAAATAAAATGTAGAACTGAAAGAACTGGATTACAAGTGAGTTATCTGAACTGTGAAAATTAGTGTTATATTTATAGCACTGTTCGGGGCGTCTCGAAGGGTTCCGGGCGCCCTGGGGGATAAAATTTTATCCCTTTCGCACGAATCATGGTTTGACCGTAATTTGGATAAAAGTTCGATCTGGGTGTCCGGAAGGGTTCCGGGCGCCCCGGACTGTTCCGAGCACCCAGAATGATTCCAGACACCCGGACACCCAAAGTCAACTCTAGTTGACTTTTTCCGTCCAGGACCTCTGTTCCGGTTCAGCTCGCCTTGGTCCAGGTCTTTCACTCCGGCTCCGCTAGCTTGGATGATCTCGGCCATCCGGAATAGGGCTCACCCGAACCCAACTTCCGACTTTCTCCTCAAGCAGTATTCCTTCCCGATTTCTCATCCCTCGAACATCGCGTACGTTCTTCCTGTCCACCGGTGCACTCTTCCATGGTCATCTCGTCCCTCAGACGCACCGAGCCTGTCGACTCTCTCCTCGTGCCGTCCTTCTCGCTAGCGGTGTCTTCCGCTCGACTTCCTGTGTTCCTAAGCTCCTACACACCTAGACACAAGGGTTAAACCAAACATGACCTAACTTAACTTGTTTGATCACATCAAAACACATTGGAGTTCCAACAATCTCCCCCTCTTTTATGTGAACAACTCAAGTTAAGTTAGGGTAACACAAACATAATGCAGAAACAAATAATTTTATAAATAAGTGTAAGTAAGATTTTTCAATGAAAAATTTTGAATGCACCTCCCCTTGGACTTAACATTCTTCTTCCCTTTTGATCACATAAAAAAAATGGGGTTCTTTTAATAAGTTGAAGGTTAAAAAACTTTCTAAGTAAAAAAATTTCTAAGGCAAACTTTTTTTTTTAATATTTTTAAATTTGCAACGGAAAGATTTCCTAACTTAAGAAAATTTTCTAAGTTTTCGTAAACATGAATATTTTTGAAAATAATTTCTAAAACAAATTGAGTAAGCCTTTAAAGCATTAAGTAATTTTAATTTTAATGTTTTTTCAGTTAGTCAATTAAACTATTTATTTCAATACTTAGCTTCCAGGCCTAGTGCCTCGGCCCTAGGCCTTCTTGGTTATTAGAACAACAACCACTTTCTTAGTCAAAGCCTTATAAATAAATTAACTGTTTAATTTTCTCGCTGAAAGCGCTAAATTCAATTAACAGTTCAAGTTATACATGACTTTGGAACCCAATATAGATTTCATCCTACAGGGTTAATTAGATATTTTCTAGGTACATAAGCTTTTGATATTTTTCTGATTTGACTTTGGTGAAACCTATAGTACCAGTTTAATCCTCTATAATTTCTAAAAGCAAAAATATTTGAACAGGTAGAGTTTTTCAATTTTTCTATTTCTTCTTTTAATTTTTC
This sequence comes from Zingiber officinale, assembly GCF_018446385.1. NCBI lineage: Eukaryota > Viridiplantae > Streptophyta > Magnoliopsida > Zingiberales > Zingiberaceae > Zingiber > Zingiber officinale. The sequence continues at coordinate 58,840 of NW_024589953.1, read as the reverse complement.
ATTTTCAAATTTTATTTTATCAAAATCTTCTATAAGACATGATTTTGCTAAAATTCTTTTTATTTCTACGTTTTCATTTTTTAATTTATTATTTTTACTTTTTAATTTGTACATGGAATTTGCCGTCGATTTAAGTTCAAAATAAAGTTGATCAGGAGGTAAGAGGCATACCTCACTTACCATATCAAACTTGAAGCCTGACTCTCCCCCTGCTTTGCTGCATTCATCTGAGGTCGCTCCCCCTTCATCGATGATGGGTTTTGATGTACTTTGCCCTTCATAGCTTGCCATCAGTGCTTTTAGATGATGAACTATCGTCCCAAGTAGCTTTTAGATTCTTGTGCTTCTTGGGTATCTTGACTTTGTCCTTCTTGAGTTCTGGGCAATCCTCTTTTAAGTGTCCTTCTTTTTGACACTGGTAGCAATGAACTCTTCTTCTATTTCTTGGATTCTTCTATTCTGCATTTCTTTAAATTTATTAGATCTAATCTTTTTTTAAAGTTCTTTACCATATAGACTTCTTGATCTTCTTCTGAATCTGACTCAGGTTCATCCTTCTTTATTGCATTTAGCGTCATAATCTAGCTTGATTCCTTTGTTGTCCCTGTACATCTGGTTTCATGTAATTCAAGAGTAGAAAATAACTCCTCTAGGGTACTTACCTCCAGGTCCTTTGAAATATAGTAGGCGTCGATGATTGACGTCCATTTTGAAGTTATGGGAAAAGCATTGAGTGCGTAGCATATGGTGTCCCGGTTAGTTACCGTTTCACCGAGATTCTCGAGTCCAGTAATTAACTCTTTTACCTTTGCGTGTAGATCGGCTACTTTCTCACCTCTTTCCAGATGGATGTTCATCAGTTTGTTCCGAAGTATATCTCTCCTTGCGAGTTTAGCTTCGGATCTCCCTTTGTAGAGTTCCAGGAATTTTTCCCAGAGTTCTTTGGTCAACGAGTATCTTCTGATACGGTTGACTTCTTGAGACGACAACATGCTCAGCAAGTGATATTCCGCCCGGTTGTTTGCAACGGAATCACTTTGTTCCTTCTTTGTCCAAAGGCTCTCTTCTTTTTCCTCTCTATTTTGATTCGTAGGAGCTACAAAACCATATTTTATAATTAGACGAATTTCAAAATCGATTTTTAGAAAGACCTACATACGACGCTTTTAGTGTGTGAAGCCCCCCTCGAATTTTGGTGGAACGATGCTTGGTCCGACCATTGATTGCTTGCTTCGGTCGGCGGTTAATCCTTCTGAAGCGTCCTCACTCTAATACCACTTGTTGGTTCCTTTGGAGGTCGGCAAAAGGGGAGGGGTGATTTGCCCTGAAAAATAAATTCAACCTTTCTCGGATTTTCAACTAAATAAATAGCACTTGTAATTAAAACAAAAAGAGACTAATAAAAAGAGAATAGACACACAAGAGTTACTTGGTTTGCAATTAGAGGATTGCTAATCCAAGGAAAGTATAGCGCATTATCTGACGATCTCCTTCGGGCGGAGTAGCCTCTTTACAGCGTTGACAGCACAAAATAAAATGTAGAACTGAAAGGACTGGATTACAAGTGAGTTATCTGAACTGTGAAAATCAGTGCTATATTTATAGCACTATTCGGGGCGCCCGAAGGGTTCCGGGCGCCCTGGGGGGATAAAATTTTATTCCTTTCGCATGGATCGCGGTTTGACCGCGATCTGGATAAAAGTTATGTCCGGGCGCCTGGAAAGGTTTCGGGCACCTGGAATGGTTCTAGGCGTCCGAACACCCAAAGTCAACTCTAGTTGACTTTTTTAGTCCGGGACCTCTGCTCCGGTTCAGCTCGTCTCGGCCCGGGTCTTCCACTCCTGCTTCGCTAGCTTGGGTGTTCTCGGCCATCCGGAATAGGGCTCACCCGAACCCAACTTCCGGCCTTCTCCTCGAGCAGTCTTCCTTCCCGATTTCTCGTCCCTCAAACGTCGCGTACATTTTTCTCGTCCACCAGTGTACTCTTCCACGGTCACCTCGTCCCTCGAACGCATCGAGCCCGTCAGCTCTCTCCCCGTGTCGTCCTTCTCGCTAGCCGCGTCTTCCGCTCGACTTCCTGTGTTCCTAAGCTCCTGCACACTTAAACACAAGGGTTAAATCAAATAGGACCTAACTTAACTTATTTGATCACATCAAAATACCTTGGGGTTTCAATAGAGGATATTGTAGTGACAACACAATATGACACTGTGGAACAACAGGGTGTAGAGATTACAAAGAAGACTTCAGATGCAATTCTGGTACCTGATAAAGGAAAGGAAGTTGACACAGAACAAATGGAACGCAAGAGGTGGAAGCTCTTAGCAAGGCATCAACAAAGTATATACCCTACTAGATTGAGTCAGGTGCAACCCTACAAATTATCGCTCTCACGACAAGAGGCAAAGGAAAAGCTCTAGAGATAGCAGACATATTGCGCAAAGATTGCAAACAGACATAGAAGGATAATATAAAAAGTTCCACATCTCCACCATTATGGTTAGAGGTCTCAACAAAGGCCTCAAACAGAAGAGGATAGAATCCCACTTTAGAGACAACAAACTTAGTGCTAAGAGTGTTAGAGACCAAACTCTCAAGCTTAGGTTTTCAGCAATTGAAGGCACGAAGGTTTCAATAATTCGAGGAACAATTGGATAATCTAAGGGGTAATAGAATATTATTGATATGGAATAATGAACAAAAAGTGGATTTGATGGTACAAGAATGACATGATCGATATATTTGTTATAGGGTAACATGCAAAGTGTCTTGTAGATTAATTGGCCTTACTTTTGGTTATGGCAAGCTCTCTATTGTTGAATGAAGGCCATTATGAGAAGGATTATAAAGCTTAGCTACTGATATGAGACTGTCTTGGTTTGTACTTGGAGATTTCAACTTGTTTATATCACCTGAGGACAAGTGTGGTGACCTTCCTATCATGCAATACTACATTTCGAATTTTCTGTGTTTTGCATCTTCTACGTGTATGGAGAATTTATCATATATGGACTATAGGTATACATCGACAAATTATCACATATATAGCAAGTTGGATAGGGCACTCATCAACAAAGCTTGGTTAGAGGCAGAACTTCGAGGATTTGCAAACTTCACCCCCACTAGGTTGCTTATCCGATCACTCAACGTGTATTATTTCTATCTTGGATGGTAACAACTAAATACCTAAACCATTCAAATTCTTTAATATGTAGGTGAAACATGAACAATTTTCACATCTTGTGGAAGTCAAGTGGGCCGAAGACTCCAAACAACTAGGTCATGGTACAACTTAGTTATGTCTCCTCCAAATTCTAAAATTGCTAAAGAGTGATCTAAAAAGACTAAATCTGGAGCATTTTCAGCACATCACAAAGGGCAGCGGATGCACATAAGTGTCTAGAGGATACTCAGATATAGTGCCTAAAAATGGTGCTATGATAGATACATACAAGTCCCTCCAATATGATACATCAAGATTGAGTGACGTCGAACATAGCTTTTGTATGCAACGAGCGAAGGTGAATTATTTCAAATAGGTTGATCACAACTCTTCTTTATTTCATGCTCTTATGGAGAGAAATAATCGAAGGAATAAGATTATAGTTGTAAAGAAACCAGAAACAATCGAAGGAATAAGATTATAGTTGTAAAGAAACCAGATGAGGAGCTCACCACATCATTTGTGGAAGTTGTGACAGTTTTTACCAACCACTTCCAAACGCAACTTGGCACGGTGGTGGACAAATCTGAATTTCCACAAATGTGTCTGCAACATGGGTGAATGGTAGAGCCTAATCAATATGATCAGCTTCTGTATATTCCCTCCATTAAAGAAATCAAAGGGGTTCTATTTAATATTTGTGATCAAAAGGTGTCGAGTTTAGATAGATGATTCTAGGTTCTTTAAAGGGATAATACAGTCTAATCAGTTTTTATGACTGCTATATAGGAATTTTTATACACTGGGAAGTTATTATGAAGATTGAACCATACCTTGATTGTGTTGGTGCATCAGAAGAGGTTCATAGAACTAGAGGGGAGGGGTGAATAGCGACCTGCAAAATAAGTTACAACTTTCTCTTGCTATCAAATTAGCAAGGACACACATTAATTATGAGATAAAATAACATGCAAAAGAAATGAAGCTAAAGACTGATTTTTTACTTGATTTGCAACCAAGTGGTTGCTAGTCAAAGACAATATAAATTCCATTAACAATCTCCTTCTTCAACGATAAGTTAGAGGCAGAAAAGCCCCTTATAACGGTTAAGCACGAAAGCAATAAATAAGACTAAACAATAGTGAATACGAGTGTGTTGTTCTCAACTTCGAACATCATACCTCCTTGTAAAGCATTCGTGGTCTAGACTGTTTGCTGACATAGCAACTTCCAAGTACTTAAAAGCAGTCCAAGTGCCTGGACTTGTCAAGCTCGAACCACTCAATAATGGTCTGCTCAACAGCTCTGGATGACTTTGCGCATTCATGATGCTTAAAAGCGATTTGAACGCCTGAATTCTGCTGAAGTGGACACCTTCCTAATCCGTTTCGGCAAAGGCTCCTGTTGATATGGCCACTCAATCCAGGCACCTAGAATAGCTCTAGGAGCCTGGAGTCCAGACGCCTGGAATGGTCAACTTACAAAGTTAATCATTTTCTTCTCCAGCACTCTTGGTGATTGCATCTCGGAGTTAAGCTTACCATAACTCAATTTTGGTCTTCTCGAGCAGTCTTCCTCCCAGTTTTTCATCTTTCAGATGCATCCCTTGCGCCCTCCATACTCCACCAGTGTATTTTTCGCAGCTCCTTGTATATCGGATGCACGGAGCTCATTGACTCTTTTCCTGTGTCATCCTTCTCCCTCGCTTGCGTCTTCTGTCGTCTCCGATGCTCCTTAGCCATCGGTACTTATATGTTCTCCTAAGTCCCTGCACACTTAGACATATAGATTAGATATACAAAGTCTAAGTTAATTTGTGCTAAACTCACATCAGAACTATGGTTTAACCACTTACGGTACTTACAAATTGTACTTGTTCATAACTCAGCACATACTAATAAGTATCTAATTATCATCCTATATGTTGCTTGCTGTACGATTTTCTATAAAGTTATTTATAAGATATTGACATATAGTATTTCAAACATCATGGATCAAATTCTTCACCAGGTGACTTTTATGAAGGGAAGGCCTATCACTGACAATATTCATTTGACATAAGAACTTTTCAAAAGATATAGCAGAAAAAGGATATCACCCAAATACATATAAGGCATTTAATTATGTGAACTGGCACTTCTTGTAGGATGCTTTGCTGGGGTTGAATTTTCCATTGCAATTTGTGTCATGGATCATGGAATGTGTAACTACAACCTCATTCTCACTAACTATCAATGGAGGAACCTTTGGACACTTCAGGGGTGCTAGAGGACTGAGATGAGGAGATTCATTATCACCTTATCTTTTTGACATATGTATTGAGATCTTTGCAAGGCAATTATAAAGGTATACCACATACTAATAAGTATTTAATTATCATCCTATATCTTGCTTGCTGTATGATTTTCTATAAAGTTATTTATAAGATATTGACATATAGGATTTTAAACATCATGGATCAAATTCTTCACCAGGCTTTTCAAAAAATATAGCAGAAAAAGGATATCACCCAAATACATATAAGACATTTAATTATGTGAACTGACACTTCTTGTAGGATGCTTTGTTGGGGCTGAATTTTTCATTGCAATTTGTGTCATGGATCATAGAATGTGTAACTATAACCTCATTCTCACTAGCTATCAATGGAGGAACCTTTGGACACTTCAGGGGTGCTAGAGGACTGAGACGAGGAGATTCATTATCACCTTATCTTTTTGACATCTGTATTGAGATCTTTGCAAGGCAATTATAGAGGTATACCACAAGAGCGGAATTCAATTATCATCCTCGGTGTCGTTATCTCAAACTAGCTCATCTTACCTATGCAGACAAACTTCTTTTATTTAGTCGAGGTTATGTAGTTTCTATTGTTATCATGATAGATTGTTTACTAAATTTTAATGCAGTGTAAGGACTTCAGGTTAATAGGCTGAAGTCAAACATCTTCTTGGCTAGTGTTGTGGACTCGACACATCAACAACTACTTACCATCACGGGTTTTCAGGAGGAGGTCTTGTTTTTCATATATCTGGGGATTCCACTAGTGGCGACGTGTCTTCGACTCTCTAACTACAACTCACTACTTGACTTCCTGACCCGATAGATCAATGCTTAAACATGAAAGACTTTGTCTTACGCTAGCAAGACACAACTGATCACGTCTGTTATACAGAAAGTTGAGTGCTTTTGACTTTCGATTCTACCTATCCCCACGGGCATCATTAATTGCATTTACAGTATCTACAAATCTTTTATGTGGATGTCAAAATACTCTCTAGTGTAATGGGCAGATATGTGAGGTCCTAAAGATGATGGTAGATTGGAATTCCGCGACTTACAAGCTTGGAACCTTGCACTTCTGCTAAGATGCTTTGGTGGATATTATAAGTATTCCGGAATAATTTTGATGTCTATTTACCCCGTCTATTTAATTCACTCGATCCAACATATACAGGCAAAGAAGGATGCCCTTTAGATCAAGTGGATGCATCATACCTACTTAAGGAGAGTGAATATATGAACTTGGGAGGTGGTGGCGCGGTGCACTCAGATTCCCCGTTGATCAAGAGACTACTACAAATCTAAGATCTATCATCCTCTCAGCTGTTGGGTCTCCAATGGATGCTATTCAGAGGATGACGGGTTGGTTTGAGCAAGATGGTAAAGTGGTCAAGGCCTATGACTTTCAATCCTAAGAAACCCTGGGTGCAGACAGTGTGAAAACCATGGATGCAAGCAGAGAGACGTCTTCCAACTAGAGACAGACAAGACTATATGGAGGATTAACGATATACTTTTTATAAATATATGTTAGAGACGTAAGAACATCTATTCTTTAAATGTTCACCTATTACAAAATTATGGAGAAAGATCATAGATTAACTACACATGAACAAGAGAATTCCATCTACCGATAGATGCTTTGAGATTAGGGACGGTACTATAGAGGTGTACGCCTACAATCAAAGGTAAAGTATCTTGCTTTGTCTTATTTGATCAACCTTACATGGAGTAAGTGGGTGCATATTCATGTATATTCAGAGAGGATACCCATGAATCACGTCTAGTACATAATTATTATGTACTTTTATGCATATTTTATATATATATATATATTATTTATCAAAAAAAATATATTAGCATTAAAATAAAAGATCTGAATGTACACTAGTGCTATTAAAAAACATTTAGCATAACATATAATAATACAAATAAATAAACATAACAAATTATATTATCATTTTTATTAATAATTAGTTTCCATTGCACACATATATACATGTCTTTTTTGTCGTCGTTTCGCCAAACATTTCAGTTAAATACATATGTTTTACAATAAAGACGATCCAATATCAACCATAATTTCACTATGCTCGACGCTCAAGGGTATATTTTTCGAATTCTAAATCCTAAATTCTAATCCACAAACTGTTGATGAAGAAAGCCTTCTCGATTATTAATTTCAATAATTGCTAAATTGCTTTTCCAATAAAGATATCTTGCCCTTTTTAAGTACAAATTTTATTCTCATTTATTTTCAACATCGCCAACAAAATTTAAATACTGGCACTCGTAAATTCAGCATAATTCAATAATTCAGTAAATAATTGCTGAAACTTGTAGCTTCAAAATCCTTTATTCGACAAGTGATCAAATAAGACATGATTAAGGAGGATGTATCAATCAAGAGATTTAATAATTTTCATTGATTTTTTTTAATGATAGACTTTTGTAGAGTTGATTGATTTTTATTGACTTGTATAAAATCTCGCATAGTTATGAAAAGAATTCTATGGAGTTCTATAGACTTTTTTGTAAGATTTTTACATACATTTATAAATTTTTTCATGAAAACTTGTGGATGTATGAGAAAGAAAAATTTGTTTCGTTATTATCAATATGATAAACATCGCTCCACGTTCGATTCACTATTGTATCTCTCCATGCATTGACATTTGCTCGTTGTTATTCTTGAGTATCAGATAATTAATCAAAGCAATCGACACCATGAACTTATTCTGATAAGGATGATGCAACTTCATTATCTGATTCAATTAGAAATTCATCAAAACGACACTCCTTGCGAAGAAAATTATGCACACAAGTCAAATTTTTTATAATAAAAATTTTATTTAAAAAAATCGTAAACTTTAAAAAAAATTAAAGAAAAATTAAAAAACGGTAAATTAAAAAAAAATCGTAAACTTTCAAAAAATTAAAGAAAAAAACATAAACTTAAAAAAAAACTTAAACTAAAAAAACGTAAAGTAAAAAAACATAAAAGTTTAAAAAATCATAAAACGTAAAGTAAATTTTTTTTTAAAAAAAACCTAAACTAAAAAGACATAAATTTTAAAAACAAAAAAAATAAAGGAAAAAATAAAATTTAAAAAATAATAATAATAAAGTTCAAAAAAATATATATAGTTAGTTTTATAACAGAGGATAACACACCCCTAAAGTAATCTCTATGGTAGACCGCCGATGTGATCAAGGTGGTGAAGGAATAACATCGAGAACAGTGTTAAATTTGATCAAGGTGGTGAAGATTCTTTGTGAATATGCGTCAAGTTAGACTGTGTACTATTGTATTGGTAGGCTCTAGACGGGGCTTAAAGAAATAATCAAAATCGAGTAGCGGAAAGAGAAAGGACTTATTCGTAAAAAGTTAAAATGATTTGAAATCTATAGAAATCTAAGGGCGAGGAGAATGCTTTTTATTTTATATTTAAACTTGTACCAAGTATTTTGGAGAGCTCTTATCGGTTAAAATTTATATCCAAGGAATTCTAAAAGAATCCATGAAAATCTATTAAAATTTTGGATACCAAAAAATTTTCATAGAGTTTTAAAAAGTCGAGTTTGAATACCACATGACTTGTTAAAACTCTATAAAAATCTAATTTAGATATCATTAGATTTTTATAGAGTTTATAAAAATCTAGATTGAATACTGCTAGACTTTTAAAATCCACAAAAGTCATTCAAAATAATTGAAAGTCCAACATTCAATACATCCCCTAAGGCTTTTTCATCCTCCTCTATTCAATTCTATCTCACAAGGTAAATGACGAATCAACATGGCCATTCACAAAAACAATTGCTATTTTCAGTTCACCTCCCAATTGCATTTCGATTGCCGGTAAATTTCTTGCAATCTTCGTTGCAACTCACATTACAACAAAAACCTACAGCGGCCAAACAACGCCAACAAAAAAACATAACCATCAGTATTTTTATATATATAGTTTTATGAACGATATATTACTAATATTCTTGAAATTAATTTCAAGCAAAGAGAAGAAAAAGTAAGACTATATCATGTAGGGTTGTAAACGAATCGAGCCGAGTCGAACTTTGCGGTGTTCAAGCTTGTTTGATAAGATAACCGAGCCGAGCCGAGCCGAGCTTAAAATGAACCAAGCTTTTGAAATGAGTGTTCAAGTTTGACTTGATTTATTTTGTATGAGCTTGAGCTTGTTTGAAGCTTGGCTTGAGCTTGGTTTATTTAGATGTTATCAAGCTCTCGATTCAAGCTTGGCTTGAGCTTGGTTCAAGCTTGTCTTGAGCTTGGTTCATTTAAATGTTATCAAGCTCTCGATTCAAGTTTTTTTGATTGTTTGAAACTTTTAATTGTTTGATTAGCTATTAAGATTGATAATTTAAATTTTTTTTTTTTTATTTAGCATATTGAAAAGAGTTTTATTAATAAATATGGTTCATGAACATTGTTCACGAACGTTGTTCACGAACATTGTTCACGAGCATTGTTCACGAACGTTAACAAGCTGAACACATATGTATTCAAGCTTGTTTATTTAACTTAACGAGCTGTTCAAGCTTGTTTGTTTAATTAATCTTATGTATATTGAACGAACATAAACAAGCTCTTACCAAGCTGAACACCAAGGTTATTCACGAACGCTTGATTCATTTACAGTCCTAATATCCTATAGTGAAAGTGAGAAAAAGGAAAAGAACATGAACACTGCGAGAACTCATGATTTTCTTTCTATATGATTTCTTTCTGAAATTGTAGTTTATAAATATTGATATACTTTGAAAATATTTATAGAATTAATTAAATTTATAGTTTAGTTTTATGGATGCAATGATAATTAATATTGAGTGTATTTTTTTTTTTTACTTTCCTAATGTATTCATTGAGAATTTACACTTAAAAGTTGTTTGGTTGGTCACAGAGATGATAATTTTTTTTACAGGAAAAATCTAAAATGAAGAAGAGATAGGGGAATATTTTCGGATATGAATTTTATTGTAAGATTTTTTAAATCCCCACATTTAAATAGAAGCAGATATGGAGATGCTATCCCATTAATGAATCTCTCCGAATACAACACAATGAGGGACAGGGTGGGATGGAGATTCCCCCATCAATTCATTAAATGTTGGATGGAAAACGGGGAAGCCTATTCTTTTTAATCGTAAATTTTATTGGCTAGAATCTGACCAACTAGAATTCTCTATCGTCCAATCATAATATATGCATGTAATTAATATATGCATATGATATTACTAAAATACCCTTGTACATGCATGTATGCATGAATTCTAGTTGGCTAGATTCTGAGCATTTAACATTACCTTTTTTTTTAATTTGTTCTCGGAGATGGAAAGTGGGGATGGATTAATTTTCGCAGGATTGAATATGGGATCAGGATATAATTTAAAGATAAAAATGGAAATGACAAATCCGTCCTCTCCCGTCTTATTGTCATCCTAGTTGGTCTAACAATAATTATAACATTATCTCTTTTTTTTCATATTACTTTTTTTACTTTTATAATTGAATTATTTTTATTACAATAATTATATATTATTTTTAATGAATTTAAAGTTGGGTTTACAACTTTACTCGGGCTTTGTGGATTATCATTTTCATTCTATTAAATATTTTTTAACAAATTTTTATTTAAATATGTATTTTTGTAAAGGTGATGAAAAGATTATAAATTGCCTTTATATGAATTTAAATTTACGCATTTATGTCTTGATTTACTGTTATTTGTCTACTTAAAAAAATTACTTTTTAATAAATTTAAATCTGTGTTCGCATTTTTAAAAATATAATTAGCTTTTATTTTACAAAATAATTCCTTTGCTAATAAAGAAGTCATCCATTTATTTTTTATTAAAAGAATGCCCAAAATTATAATTTTGGGTATATAAGATCGGATTAATAAAGACAATATTATCTTTTAAGGATTATTAATTTCCTATTTATTAAATATTTATATAAGTATATTTATTTTAAATTTAAAAATAAATATAGATCGGATTATATATTAGTGTATCTTTTATTTTCCTAATTTACCATTGAGAATCTATCACTTTATTATGAAATTTTTTTCTAAATAAAACTTTTTAAATTTCCTTTTATATAAATAAATATTATTTTAAATTCATTGATTTTAAGATCTTATGGTTGTTTAGCCAAATATTTCAATTAAATACATATGTTTCGTAATAAAAATCCAACATCGACCTTAATTACATTATGCTCGACCTCTAAATCCTAAAGCCTAATCCACGAACTGTTGATGCAAGATCTCTAATCTTTAATCTGTGCTCAAAAGCCATTGTTTGTTCATTTTATCCACTTTCTAATTAAAAGGAAAAAGTATCAGGAACAAAAAAAAGGCACTTGGAGAATGCAAAACCAACAATATAGAGATCTCTTCACAAAACCAGCTAAGCATTTGTTTTCAGAATCATTGCTGCAGTAAACAGAGCTTCCTTGGTGAAGGATGTAATCTCCAACTTCCTTTAAAGGTTCAAAAGAAATTGGTAATCAAACAATCACAATCTAGGAAGGTGAATGAAATACAAATAAATTATTTAGCAATCAAAATGATTTGGTCAAATAGAGTTTTTAGACGAAAATAGCATTTACAGGAAGATTCAGTGTCCGCTATCCGCATATACCATTTAATCTTAGCAACGAGATGAAATAATAAGAAAACATCACAGTAAAAAATTCACTTACCCATCAACTCTCCTGATGATTTTGATAGCAGAAATTAATTTGCTACAGATCTCTAAAAGATTTGCACCAATAAGTTCGGTAGAATTAGTAATCTGCCTAGGACCACGTATTAGGGAGAGACAGGCCTGCAGAAAATCAAACAAGATGATGATTATCCAACAGGTGAAAGAAAGAAACCAAATAAGACAATACCTTATTATTGATCTACATTGAAAAATATCTTGCAAATGATCATTAATTAGTGCTCAAACATTGAAATTTAAATAATAAATTAGGTATAATAATCATTAGATTTTCTTTATAACAAACATTCAACTATTCATCCTCAATGCATAGGTCATCAAATTATACAAGTGAAATTAACTAATTATTAACTAAAATGGCTTGTTGATGCCTATAATAACATTGTCCCGGTGCAATGGCAAACTAGGTTTCTGAGCCAATTTTCAAGCTGATGATACAAGCCAAAATTTCGATATCATAGATTAGCAAAAATCACACAATTTGACACATCATGTGGCAATAACATTCTAGAATGAAAACCTTGAGTCATGCGCTGACATGTACGTCAGAGATCATAATAAACTAGAAATAAATGGCAAACTTATACAAATACCTGAAAAGCATGAGCCAGGAGCAGTGAGGCTAAGTCAGAAGAAACTTTTTTCACGATATTCTTTGTACTTGCAGTTGTTGAGAAGTTGCTTAGAACACTTTCCAATGTCACATCAACTGGTGTGTCATTCGATCTACGAGTTCGAACAGAGGGCTGGAGTAATAAACAGCAAAAAGCACAATATTTGTCAACCTCAGTGCAACACGACCATTGTATAACAAAAAACTCATCACAAGACAAGAATAGCATCAACTTTATGCTTGGAACACCATTCAAACAGGCAGAACCATAATTTTTAATGTTCTATATGCTGTAATATGCAGTAACTAACAACTTGAATTTCAAGTTTCAATCTACTGTGCCACTAATAAGACTAATTTTTAATCGATGCAGGAGTAATAATATTTCAGTTAAAGAAATTGTAACTTCTAAATCTTCACATGGAAAAAAGAGAGAATAGTAAAGCCACAGTGTGCAAGTTGAGATGCTGTATAGAAGGTTCATCTTCAAAGAAATAGAACTAGCAAATCAATGATATTTGTTTTCTATCTAAGATGTCCTATTATTCTCTTATGTCTCTTCTCTGTCTTAATAGAAAAGGCAATATAGTGTTACTGTAACAAAAGCTCAGCCAGCACATGTCTGGAAGCAGTTGAACTATAGATATTATGCTTATATAGGGGAATATGTAAAAACACCCTATTACTCTGCCAGTTGACGGACAGGAAAGTAGCGTCTAGCAGCAACAAAAGTAGGTTGCATACCTTGATTAAATACTTTGAAAAGTACAGCAAAATTATCTCCAACTTCCATTTAGGTTCAGAGAAGACCTATGCCATAGATGCAACATAAAGAAGAAGAATTCACTTTATCAATTCCAAACAAAAGCTGTGCTACCCACTATAGGTAGTTAAGCATGAAATTTTGACAGAATATAAACATAAAAAAAAATATATATATATATATATGATTGCTATTTATGAAGAAAAGGAAGCAGCATTCACATGTTTACAGGGTAAAAGCAACTGCAACAATGATTTTTTCAATAAATCAAAAAATAATATAAGCAAAATTAAGTTTGGCATCTGAAAGATATTTTTATTTCACATACTACCATATACATGTTTACAAAAATAGAAAATAGGTCTTATGGAACTAATGTTTGACAAACAGGACCAGTTGAGAGAGAGAAAACAATATATATAGTTCAATAATATTTGAAGATATGTTAACAGGTAGTTCATAGTATAATCTCTATAGAAGTGGATAACAAGACAAAAAGATGAACATTATTTCAAACTCTTAAAAACAAATCAGACAATAAAGAACAGACTGAAAATGATCATATGTGAAACTAAATAATCAGACTTAGTACATTTACAAATAACTAGCAAAAATTCAAATTGTTTGCAAAAAAAGTAACAATGATTAGAAAATAACAGAGGATGATCAATAATAGCAGTCATGTAATACCAGAAGTAAAGGGGCAAAATTATCTTTGTTGTAAGTTAATTCCTCCACAATAAATTCAGTGATAGGAAGCCTGTACCAAAGTACAAAGTGATAAACTCAAGTGAAAATGGATCACACAATAAAATAAACTATGCATGTTGAAAAACAAACAAGGTACCTAAGACCATCAAAACGAGAAGTTTGTCCAAGAGAATCTGCCTCTTTTCTCACTGCATCAAGCTCAATAACCTGGAATCAATTCAATGCTTAATCTAAAAAGTATGTCTAATCAAGAATCCTAAGATTTAGATTTCTCACCAGCCCAACAAATTTCTGTATAGAAACACAAGTTTCCTTTTCTAGTTGAGAAATAGCAATTGCTACAGCAACCTTAGAATTTTGATCTGATTGGGAGCAGCATGTGCTTTCAGAATTCCTCAGTTGCTGAACATTATTTGATATACTATGATGGCACCTCCTAAGCAAAATGGACATGCAATCCCTAACTACACTCTTAAAATTTAACTTTCGTGATCCCTACAAAACAAACTCAAGCTGTAATAAGTATATCAATACTGATGCTAATTAAGAACCAAGAGTCTTCAAAATAGAGAATTGGAACAACAATTCATAGTTTTGAGCATTAGTGAAATTCAAATAGATCTTCCTCTGAAATTTGTAGGTAGAGAATATACCAATAGAAGATTCATTACTGATTCCCTAAGAAGTGACCAGTTTAGTGTTTCTGCAAAATAACTGGAAACATATTAAAGAAATAGGAGAGAAGACATGAGAGCTAAGAAATGAAAATTTTATTAGAAGCTCGTTACCTTTGTATAAATTAAGACGAAGTAATAGATCAACCTCTACGACGTTTACAAGATATTGAAACACCAGTGAATTTTGTACGGGCTAAACATCAAAGATGGAAGTAATTAGGAATATAAATTTATAAAACCGAATATAACTTGATCTGGAAACAGTCTGAACATCTAATCCCTAGATCATGGCAAAATTGTTCATTCTTTTTTTATTGTTTTATGTGCATGCTTTAGTGTTCATGATGTTTATTAGAATTGTAAAAGGATGAAAAATAGCTCACTTAAGCAGAAGAAAGGGTAATGAGAGACATTATCTTAAAGATTTCAGTGAAACAAACAGATGAGTTGAGAGCAAATAGAGGTATATCACTTTCCCTTGCAAATCTTTGAATAGCAATTAAGAAATCTTGTAACAACTGTTTAAATATCTACCATCATCAAGCAGTTTTCGTTCAAACTTAAGATTAGATGAGGTCGGCTACATGAATCTTATACCATCATTGAATTCACTGCAAGATTACATACCTAATAATATTCAATCAATTAAATCATTTGTAGTTTTCCCCCATATTGAAGCTACAAATTTAATCTAATTTCATCCTCGCCAACTCACATAATATCCTTTACAACCAACATGTAACAAAGAGGTTTATCTTAATATGATTAGTCAGCTCATCTAGTACTAATGTAACCCTTAATCTCAATCTATAGCAACAGATAATCATTTTTCATAATCCTAATAACACAAACAGTAGCAATAAGATCCTTCAAATGTCTAACAAAATGATATATCACGAGACAGAAAAAAAAAACAAACAACCTGAACATCACACAAACACCACATAGGATAAAATGCACTTCATGTTTGGTTACTGTCAGTAGCAACTTCATGATCAAAAACATTAGCTTCCATTCCCTTTATGTATAAATTCCTTCTGTGTTCATCTGGAGTTCACAAAAAGTGATGGAACCTCTATTTTTAAGAAAACAATGGAAAGAGCTAATTTTATAAGTTATAACAATTTTAACATCAAAAGTACACAGAAACAAAGGATGTAATAAGATAATGATTTAAAAAATATCATTAGAAACATCTTTTAGGGAGCACCAATACTTGCCTTGACCGCGAAATCAAAGTCCAAGTTTTTAACCGCTTGAGCCATGTCATCTATCAAGTTAGAGAACCTCTGGATGATGTGAAATTGGCAGAGTCAAGATTTTCTCATACACCACAATTCAATCAGCAAGATGAAACTACAGTGGTCTAAGGTTACAAAACAAATTCATACTTTGTACCAATATATCCAATTACAAAGAGACAAGTATTATATACAAGAAAGCATGGGAAAGCTCAGAACATGCAAACAGAATAAATTCCTATTACAAATTGCTTGATGCATGCATCGGCCAAAATTTTTTGACGTATGCAACAGCAACAAATTGTAAGTCCTCATGTCACTACATGACAACATTTTTTGCTATTTTGTTGTTATTTTTTTTAGTAAGACCCTTGGCACTACCAAAATAGCAACAGTAGCTATACACTGATAAAAGCAATAGCCAAGACTATTGTCAAGGATAGAGCTTAAAATTACATATGTAGGCTCAAGGTGCTGTGATAATAATGGTGGCATTGCATCTCTCTAATGGAGCTCTAAACAAAGAGGGTTCTGGTAACTTCCCTAGAATAGATGAATGGAACTCCTATTGATCACTTTCATCAATCTTATCTTTTGCCCTAAGAACTTGCGAGCTTTCAAATAGATGTAGATGTGACCTTATGACCTGAACTGATTCCCTATAAATCATATTACATATATTTGTAGCAATGGCAACGAGAGAGAAAGACATCGTCAGACATATACAGTAAAAGTTCATGCAGAATCCAAATCTGTCACATTTGTATATGTCCACAGTGTTCAGGGAAATAAAACCAGATTTAGACAATAGATTGATTGTTCTCCTGCTAATAGATATCATGTAAAGGGAGAACATTCAATGTTCACAATAATATAAAGCATCAAAAACAAAGATTCGATCCTATAAAAGAAACCACAACAGGCGCTAGTTTACCATGATGTTAGCTGCTTGTATGTAATACTTGCATCAACTTTTTAAGTGGAACTCTTACTATGAACGGGTAAGAGAGGGTAGATATACAAAATTTATACAGGAATACAGAAATGTTTATGCACATGCTCTCTACTATTTTCTAGCATAGTGGCATTCCATGGATCCAAAAAGTGGCGTCCAGTGTTTACATATGGAGATTCAGCTCACCAATGGGTCAAACAAATAGCACGAGTCCTTAGCAGCTCCCTCTTCACTGCCTGATGCAAGATTAAATGGTGACCATGCCTGAAAAGATAGGTAACTGAATTTATCTTTTTGAAAATACACAATAGAACTAGAAATGCAACAAAGTTTCTTCACCTCTTTAACCACAACAAGCTTGCTTATATCACTGGATGATGATTCAAGTTCGTCTGATTTTGACAAGTATACTCGAGGATAGTGCTGTAAAACCACATAAATTCCCAACATTGAGAACAAATATATGGAAAAAAATTCATTTTTTACCAAGACAGAAGCAAAAAAAAAAAAAAAACCTTATCCAACTCAATGAGAAGCTGAAAACTAGCCATGGCTAGTTCAAGAGAGTTGCAGTCCGTGAGAATCTGGAAGATAGCGTCAAAAATCCTCCTTTGCAAGACCAAACAAGAAATCAACATGAGAACCGCACGTGTTGACAAAAACGACAGGGGCGAAAAAAGTAATCGTACCAGGAGGGAGCAGAAGGCGACTCGGACGCGAGCGACGCAGATCGAACAGCTTCCAAGAAGCAGAGCCCTGCAAGAGTAGGAGAAAAACAGCATCAAGAAAACACAAGGAATGATAGAGAATCTGGGGAAAGGGAGGTGGGGAAAAGTACGGTCGTCGTGGACGTCGCGAGAATCCTTGATGCCGGAGGAGTCGAGGATGGCCATGGTGTTCTCTTCCCACACCGCGATGCTTGCATTGTTATTGTTGTTGCGGTGGCCGCTGCTGGCTCGTCGGTTACTGCTACTGCTGCTGCTGGGACTCTTCATTTGGAAGGAGAACAAAAGAGAAGAAGAAGAGAGAGGGAGGAGAAAGTGCGGAAGAGCCCTAATTTGGATTATGATCGTGAAAGAAATACCGCATTACGAAAGGCAACCAACTGTCCTCGCATAGCGCGCCCATAAACTGGAAATAAAAAAGAATTTGGACTATTCCGTTGCCGGGACTTGAACCCGGGTCTCTCGGGTGAGAGCCGAGTATCCTAACCAACTAGACTACAACGGATCACATTGAGAGTAACAAAATATATTAATATGAACCTGGGTCCTCCTATCTTTCCAGACGAGCTTCCTTACATCAATCTGCACCTCACAGTTCGTTTTGTTTTTTTCTATTCAAAGAATCTCCGGGGACATGGTGCCACGGTAAAAGATCCTGATTATCATCCAAATACTTGGTTCGAATCCCAACTACGATATTTTGTAGAAATTTTTTCTCCAAATGGGAGACGTATAATCAAATGATGCTGGGCTTTTAAGTTGACCGTCGCGTGCATTTCCCGATTTACCTTAGTGGCCGGTAGGAAATTTTTATAGAATCATCACTCCAGAGATAGTAAATGAAGTTAACTGAGATTATCAATTTTTTTTTTTTTTTTCAAAGAGAATTGGGAGCTTGTAAGTGAGATTTCAAATGTAATGTTGGACAGAATGTTGTTATGAAAAAGGGAAATTCTGGTAAAATGGTGAATCTAATTGAATGGTTATCTGATAGGTCTAGCCAATGCAAAAGAGGATTCAGGATTTACTGACATCAATAATTCAAGTGGAACAACCTCACAGGAATGGAAATTTTTCGATTCAGTTCGAAAAGGTTTATGCAGGGTATTAGAGTTGAAAAAGAGATCATATTGAAAATCAGAGAAGCAATCGGTTCACACCCATAATTAAATAGTTATGTGAATTTAACTAAGATATGAGAAAATGAAGGAAATAGGAAAAGAGAAATGATATTCATCTAGAATTTTCATCTAGAAAATTCATCTAGATAGACATATAAATGATGGGCCCACAAAAAATGAAATGGTGGGTCCCATCATTTATGTGTCTATCTAGATAAATTTTCTAGATGAAAATTCTAGATGAGTATCACAACTCATAGGAAAATAAAACCTATTTGGTAGGTTACAGGAGTTAATATTAGGCATCAAGTTTCAGTATCTTTACACAAGTCACCCTTTATACATAATCAGCATAAAGCATACTACAAAATCATCCTCGATGCATTTGTTTTTCGATATTGCAGCAAATAGTGGTAACTGAATGACTGTACAAATAGAAACTGAACTCAGTGATTACAGTCCTTGATTTAAAGTCGATAAGGTGAATGCTAAGTAAGAACTATATTTGGTTGTGTTTGTGACTCTTATGTTATGTTCCATAAAAGCCACTCAGGTTATCAACAGATGATTTGATATCTTGCTCAAAGCCAATCCCTGCACAAATAGGAGTTTTCTGATCCAAAGAGGAAAAAAGATGTTGACCATTTTCGATTTGGTTGAGGAAATCTGCAGCTGAATAAATGCTTTCCGCAGAATCCTTGTATTGGACTTTCAGCCTGCCTTTGGCGTATCGTTTGTTGTTATCCGTTGGAGTTTCAGCATTCAGCCTCCCCATCTGCTGCTGCAGATCGACAAGTGAATCGCTTGTCACTTTCCCTTTTGCAGTCTTCTTCGAATCCACAAGCTTGAGTTCTAGCCTATACAAGGCACATGCATTGCAGTTGTTGATCTCGTACTCGTAGAGATGCCACTCGTAGTGGCTCAGTGGCTGAGGGTCCATGTAGTAGGACCTCTTAAGACCTCCAAATTCCTTCATTACTTGTTTCCTTGATTCGTGCCAACCGCGCCCGCTGTAATCAGGCAATGATCGTTGCTTTCTGTTCCCACTCTCGAATGCCCTTCGAGGTTTATCAAAAAAGAGCCATTCTCGAAGCGATTCGCCATTTAGAACTAAAAGATCGAAGAGCTCTGCAAATAAATTTAAATAGATCATCTTGAATGATTAAGCGGGAAAGTTGAACTCATGAACCAAGAAAGTGTTCCTGAAAACATATGTACATACCAGGTGCATTCCATGGAGATTTGTTAGTTGCTGCCCCTTCACATTCAGGGATGCCAACATTTTTTCCTTGTGTTTTTGCAATAAGAGCTGCAAAAAGAGGGCCATCCTTCAGGTCGATACCGCCAGGGCGGAGCACTGGAGTCATACCGGGTGGTCCTTCATTGAGTGCTAAAGTAGCATGAAAGCTACTACAGTAGTCTTCATACCATTCAGATCCCCTAGCAGGCCTAGGGCAGTCCCAGAGTGCACATTTTGGCCTTAGGAAAGCTGAAGGTGGAGGGCATATTGCGGGGATGAATTCTGATAAAAGTGGCGTGAGTTCCACCATGTCGAAGTTGCCAGCATTGAGGCCGAGAAATAAACCTTGTGGTAGATCTTCATGCAGATCGTAACGATGAAGTTCCAAATTATTGGCTCCATCCAGGTAATGCAAGGCAGCATTTTGATGAGCCCCTAGAAATCCATAATCAGGCACTTCCTTTGTCTCGAAATATTCCTACAAGACAATTTAAAGACCGTCTTATGGATATATTCTTCACAAGAAGAAACAATCCAAATCTATACGAAAGCATAATGTCTAAAAGATAATTTCTACTATATTCAGACTTCACATTACAATGTTGTTTCTTTTAAGATAGAGATACATGATAATTCTGGTCACCCAAACTCATAGAATAAAGAAGTGATAATGAAATCATTCTTTTTTAGTATTTTTTCAGGTGGTTTAGGATACAGCCTTTTCGAAGAATCAACAAAAATGGATGCACAAAGTAATGTCCAAGAATCATATAACAATATTGTAACTTCCACCCCGAATAGGAAATTAACCTCGTGATTAAGACAAAATAAAGAAAGTAATGTCCAAGTCTTTCTTAATCTTGCTCACATAATGTCGCAAAAATATTTGTTTTGATCAATGCGTGAAAGAAGGTTAAATTTAGAAGAAAGATGAGCCCTTACATATTTCTGATGTGAACAAAAAACTTAGCTTCTCTCAGGCATTTCATGCTCTGGTGGCCCTTATATTTATCATTCTAAGGCTAGCAAGAGTCTGAAAATTATGATTAATAGATATGTATATGAAATAGTCCATCCTGAATCAATTCTAGAACAGAAACACAAGAATAAATGCACCGACATATATGGTTTACCAAGTTAACAACCTTGAGAAATAGTTTTCCTAAACAAGGAACTGATGAATAATGGTAACGCTCTTGAGCTTTAGATGATACATAAAAAAGCAAGATTTTATATATGTTTATTCTAAGGAGATAATCGATAAAAGACCTTGCGGGTTTGATATAGATGGTGAATAATGCTCAGCATACTTCCATTCAGACACTACAAAGAAACATCAAAGTAGCATGCATAATAAACATGCATGAAGTTCCGAAGAATGACTACATAATTTGCCGTTAAATATTTCAGCTTCATAGATGAAAAACAAGGAACTGACCTAAGAAGTGTGTTACACTTTGTTTTTACAGTAAGAGATCGCAAGAGGAAGTGTAATGGTGCTGGTGTGTAGGAACATGCACTCTAAAAATGGCAGTGGATTCTAGCTTACATACCAACATAGCAGCAAATAGCATGCACAAGCAAAAAATACACTCATTGTAGGGATGCTTAAAATTCTTGCCAAAAAATCTGAATTATATGTAAAAGCAATAGACCGTTCCACAAAGAGGAAACCTGGGAAAATAAAATGAAAAGAATAACAACAAAAACCGGAAGTATTATGCTTTCTATGGAAACAGCGAACAGAAGCAAGCATAGACTTCTAGATCAAAACAGTTAGTCATAGAATGTGAACGAACACTAAAAAATTTAATCAAAGAACGATTGTCTTAAACAAGTTTACAAGGTAGATGGGATTGTGTGATTTACAAGCTAGCAGACCGATAACTAATTAACTGATATGGAAGAGGTTAATCTCCTTGTTTTATCAACCCATTGTACATACTATCAATTAAACGACCGAGGACTCTCTACAGGGCTGAGCTAAGATCCTGAGATGGGGTGACCGTTGTAGATATAGATATGCTCTAAAATCTTGACCTTTTGATCTCAGAACATATTCTTTAAATGGTTCTCTTGAAATCATTGAGTTGAATTAGTTCAAAGATGTTGAAAATACTGTACTTAAAGGTAGAAACAAAGATGTCCCTTTAATGTATTTTTAAGTACAGTCACTGAATCTAGATACGGAACGCATAATTTGCCGTAAGAAAACTTGACAACATGCTTAAATCCTACAACCAATAATGAATTGTAACTTGAGCAAACAGCAATGCATACGGCAATTATCCATAAGGATGCTCACCTCCTGGAAAGCGGCACAGGCGCCGGCAGTTTCAAGGCATCCTGTGTCTTCGCCGGGCACCTCCAGCGGCTCATCCTTGAGCGGCAATCTAGCCAACTTGCTCGTGGCATCGTCGTCCTCCTCGTTCAGCTGCAACATGCGGCGGATGTAAGAGGACAGATCAGAAGGCCCGTGGCTACTTCCCTTCTTGCAATCAAAGAGAAAACGAACTCAAATTAGCACCACCGTCACAGCAACGAGAACATAAAAATTAAACGTAAACAAAAAAGAGGGATGGAAAGTAGGGCGTGGTGCGGACGAGAAAGGACGAGGAGGAGGAAACAGCGGGAGAGGGCTCGCTGAGCTCGGCTTTCCACTCGCGGAGCAACTGGTGGAGCTGCTCCTCCAGAACAGCAGCGTCGGATACGCGGCCCTCCTTGCGAGCAGACTGCAGATCGCCGAACATCCCTTGGAGGTCGTCCACTCGGTTCTTCGCCTTCTCCTTCATCACCCGCCGGTGGTTGTGCAGCGCCGCTCCGCCACTCCTCTTCCGCATGCCGATGAACACAAGGAACAGACTTTTTAAGCCAAATCGTCAAAAACGAAGTTTTTTGGAGGAGGAAATAAAATTCTACTCTTTGTCTTCCTCCTCCGCCCGATTGTTATCCTCGTTGCAGAAGAGTAAATTTGGCTGGGCGCACTGGAAATCGGCCACGGGTGGATCGATAGATAATGGGAGGGTGGAAGGAAGAAAGGAATCTGGAAAAAGCAAGGCGAAGACGCGGCAAAGGCGAGAGGAGAATATATTCGTCGAAAGCTCAGCGCTGCGCCGACCCATTCCACTCCTCTCTGCGCTGCTTCTGCACAATGCCAAAATCCGAGCTCGCGCATGGCGACGCAGTCGGTTCGGACTGGAACGCGAGACTCCGAAGTCCAACAGCTCAACCTTTTTCCCGTTTCGATTTGGTTGAAGCTGAGGTCACGGTATACCTAACAATGGTGATGCAGGGCAAGCGGCAACACGTGTTCGACGAAATGCTAATGAGAAGAGAAACGGCATTTTACTAAGGACGACTTAGTTGACTTAAATAATATTTAAACATTACGTATCATGCTTTTATATTTATCACTTTTTAAAAATATCTCTCCCTTTTTATAGAGGCGCTTATCTAACATACCTAAACTACTAAAACATATTTAATTTTTTTTAAAAAAAAATTACATTTAATAAATTTATACCGTTTTCTTTTTTTTTCCAATTTTTTTTTAAATCTCACGATTAGAGAGCATAGTTACATTCAGAGTATAAGCCTATTAATTAATTTTAGTAAAAATTTATTGATTGATGAATGCATTCGAATTAATCCAAATCAGCATCCATTAACCTCTGAAATTTAGAAGTCTTAAGATTTAAGTTGATTCTGATGTAGCCAAAATCCATTAACAATAGTACAATATTTGTACTTTAATTCTATAAATACAGTAATTTGGTTGAGTGAATATGATACATCTGAATCTAACGAGTTATGCCAAAATTATATTAAGTGGTCTAAATTTCAAAAAAAATTACAAACATACTATCTACGTTATGAAATTAAGGTTTGATAATATGTTAATACTCAAAAGGCTAATTTGCTTGAATTATTCAAATCTGTATATCTTTAGGCCGATTAATCTTAGTACGGTCTTATGAAAGTTTTTTTATTAATCATCAGGATAAATCTGAAAGTACTTACAACAGAAGTCCAGTAGCTCAGAATCTCCAATTCATCATCCCACTTAAGAAATATACCCTATAATGAGTCGTAGTATCCTCCAGTGTATCGTAGTTGAGAATTGAATCGTAAGTACTTAGAATAAAAAAAATAGATCCGCTATCTTAACGGTCCCGCTAGTGTCAGCCCACGGATATGGAGAGGAGATAAATGCAGGTACATAAGCACTAGATGCATGGTGGGGTAAACCTCGGGTCGTCAATTCTTGATAATCAACTCATGATCATTACACCAGAAATATCATGCGTCCATCGTCGACGTTATGCCCTAAGCGCCATAAGTACTTATAAGACTATATGAACACCTTATCACTGCACCATAGCCGGAGAGCTAATCATGTCTGTTGGTGCGATTTGCACGATGATTAAATCTGAATTTTGATGAATGACAAATAGATTAAAATTAGACATGTTGCAATCTAACCTTATTACTAGGTGTGCAGAGTTAACTAACCTTAGTCAAGATGTTCAATTCGTGATTGATTGAAGATTGGATGTATGATTTCGACAAGTCAGAATGTTCGATTACCAACAAGTTGAAGTCTATATGTGGAATTCTAGCAAAGGTCGAGACGTGCGATTTCCGATTGGAGAAAACCGAATGTGCGATTCTGGTAGGTCGGGATGTGCGATTTCTGATTGGAGAAGACTGGATGCGCGATTATGGTATGTGGGGATGTTTGATTTCCGAAGTCCGGATGTTTAATTCTAAAAAGTATCTCTGCACCTGGTAAATAAAGGTAAGTCACTAGAGGAGAGTGACCAAGTGAGGATGTGCTCTCGTTTGAAAGGACAGTAGGCGTCCGTCTAATTTAGGTTTATTTCGGAAACCTAAATTGAGACATTGACTAGATCATAATTTGGGAAGACAGAGTTTAATTACTACTCATTATTATTACTGTGCTAACACTTGTCTTACAACTTATTGAACTAACACTTTTTGCAGGGTAAACTAAGCACAAAAAACCTTAGGTAAGCAGTACCCCAGGTACCTTCAAGTATTAGAAGGCACATTCGGTGATGTAAAAGATGTCTTTCATAGGATAAATTTCAGACTTCATTGCAGATAAAAACCAAGTTATTCGAGATCATATTTCTCATATGGGAGGCGCCTTCAAGGCTATGGAAGGCGCCTTCCATACCCTTTATAAGGGTGTTTCGCCCAAACAATTAGAATAAACTCCTATACGAATTTCTACACATCCAATCGACTTTTCAATTGCTCCGGCTTTCTGCTGCTGCTTCATAGAAGTTTGTCTACCACTAGATCGCCCTTTCGAGTGATCCGATTATCTTCGACAAACTGACAATAACACATGAGCGCTCTTAATTGTTGATAATATTTTTAAGTGATCCGGTGTTAAGAAGAGGGGGCCCCGCTTTAAGGAGGGTCCTTGGTCAAGGTCAATCCAAAGGTAAGCTGATATGTTAACGGCCTGGTTGACCCGACCGGCTTGTCCGAGCGGAACCAAAGATAACCCGGCCAGGGGCTTGGGTTTCCGACGCAAGGAATTAAGTGGCCGAGCGGATGGACCGCTCGGCCGGGACATAGGGAAAGGAGGCAGAGGCCGAGCGATTAGATCGCCTGACCGTTCCACAGGGAAACAGGGGAAAAGGTGTTCAAGCACTAGAGGTCTTCTAAGCCGAGCTGGCTTAGATGTCCGGTCGGGAGAAGGGCTTCAGCTGAACGGGTGAGCGCTCGGCTCGGGAGGAAGAAGCCCACATGCTCAAGAGCTAGGCATTATTTAGATTCATGAGGAGAAAGGTTTAACCGTCCCATCGAAGGGATGGTCTAAACTGTAGGAGTATGGCCTCAGATATGCTCCCCTGACAGGACCATACCGCGATATGCTCCCCTGACAAGACCATACCGCGATATGACACAGGGCATGCGGGCCTCCCTATGTATCGCCGGAGCATCGTGCAGTTAGTCGGAGACCCACATCAGCAGCAGGGGAGCGCCACGTGCCCAGCGTCCGTTGGTTCAGCATTCGGACAGGATCATTAAGTGTTGCACTTTTTGTTACTGCTTTAAAAAGGGGAAGTGTAAGTCGTTACACTGTTCTCATCTCTTGTATTCAATCATCTCTTCCAGCGGTTCCGGAAGAGATATTTAGTGAATTGTCCATTGATAGGTCCGCGAGACCTAGGTCTTGAAGTAGGAGTCACTGAACGCTCTGAACCAAGTAAAATCGACCATGTTTATTTCTATTTTTCGTGTTTAATTTTCCATTGCTCATTTTATTTTTCAAAACTAAAAAAATTAATTTTCTAAAACATTCACCCACCCTTTCACCTGTCTTTCATATGAAATCTATTGTAAAGTTTTATTTTTTTTAAAGAGCTTTTAAAATTTAATACAATGTGATTACTTTTAATATTTTAAATGTAACTTCAGCTAATAGATAAATATGTGTCCCGAGGAAGAAATATTTTAGAAAATAGATATGTGATTTAAGAAATATAGTATATGATTTAGACATTAAATAGTAATAAAAGTGATTCAGTAAAATACCGTAAAGCGGTCTTCTCCACAGCTGGGCCTTAATGGGTTTTTAATTTACTGGTCCAGTTCTAGAAACCCAATTCATTATATCATTTGTGTTTGTATATATATATATATTTAAAAAATTATAAAAAAACGTATTTAATTTTCTTTATCGTAGAAATCCCATCTTCTCGACTCCGCCCCGGGCGCCGCCCTTCCCGATCTCTTGTTAGTCTATCAGTGGCTCCATTATCATACAGAGTTTAAGTTTTAGGGTTAAGTAGGCCGCCCATTCCTAAATCATTCAGGGTTCCTCAACTTCGTCGAGACCGAGGCAAGGTCGGTCAGAGGGGTTTTATTTCGTACGTGTTCAATCTCTTAAGGTTTATTAGGCAAGTGGATCTGTTGTTCCAGTAAAAATAGAAATTTTATTTTATTTCCTAATCTACTACTCGTTTGAAGGATCTGGAGTGGATGATGCAATCTGCTAAAACCCTATCGCAAGCGCTGATCACAAGGTAAATTGATGGGTTGGTTTTGGATTGATTAAAGTTATTTTTTGTATTGGATTGTTTGGACTGGCAACCTTTCGTGTACATGGATTTATAGGTTTTTGGAATTTCCTAGCATTTTTCTTGTGAGAAGTAGCCTGGTAGTTATTTGTCTCGAGGGAAGGAAATGCACTAGCTTGTTCAATTCCTTGTCATTGCTAACGTAGAACCAAAGTTTTAGTAGTTCTGATTTGGGTTTTGTGACTGTAAGAGGAACAAGTTCAAGAAGGGAACGTGTGAGGATTCTTGAGAGTCAGATTACTACCAAATTCGTCAGCTTGCCAAGAACTATGTCGAAAAGCTGTGCCCTCTCCACAAAATCCGATTTGAATCACAGGAATAAGGTAGCAGGAAGAGTGGAATATATGCTTAGCGAAAATGATGCGGTAATCATTGTTGACCATGGATCCCGACGGCAAGAATCTAATGATATGCTAAGTGAGCTTGAATGCTAATATTTCTGTTCTTTGATAATTTTTCATCTGTT
This sequence comes from Zingiber officinale, assembly GCF_018446385.1. Taxonomy (NCBI): domain Eukaryota; kingdom Viridiplantae; phylum Streptophyta; class Magnoliopsida; order Zingiberales; family Zingiberaceae; genus Zingiber; species Zingiber officinale. The sequence goes on along the minus strand of NW_024589953.1, from coordinate 31,014 downwards.
TGATTTTTTGTTTCCTTTTATATCCCTTGTTGCAGATGAGTTTGTTGCGATGTTCAAAGCTAGAACAGGCTATCAGATAGTAGAGCCTGCTCATATGGTATTTTGTCATTGTTTTGCTACTGATATTCCTTAGTCCAAGTATCTAATATTTTTAATAATAGTAGTTTAGTTTCATATATTTTTATTATACAAGCACAAATTTATACTAGGTTTTTTTCAAATAATAAAATCTATTAATTGACCTTTAAATTTTGCAACATATGGACTAATGGAAGAAAAGATTCATTGATGTCAAACTTTCTTCACTCTTGATGCAAGAAAAGCAGGAAATTGTTGACTCATGTTGTTTCCACTTTACCAAACCAACTCACTATCTCTATTTGCTCTCTGTTAGTAATTTATCTCTCAATATTTTTTTGTTTTTTTTTTGCTATTGTCAATACTTATCTAATAAGACCAAATTCTGCTTGTATGAAAAACTAGGAATTAGCTGAACCATCAATCAGTGATGCATTCAAATTATGTGTGCAAAAAGGAGCAACACGAGTTATTGTTAGTCCTTTTTTCCTTTTCCCAGGACGGCACTGGCTTCAGGTATGCTTGGTGCATATGATTTTATTGTTACGTGTAATGAAACACTTGAAAAGAAACAAAACCTTTCTATTGTATCGTAGGATATCCCAGCTTTAGTCACTGATGCATCCAAGTATCATTCTGGCATATCATTTGTCATAACTGCACCTCTTGGTCTACATGAACTTATGGTGGTACGAGGCAATCTAGACTATTTGAACTTACATGTATATACTTATTGCTATCTTCGAATCCTTTTTCAAGTTCGTGAGTATACATGTGATAGGTGATATACTCATTTGTAGTGTATTTGCTGCCCATCATGAAGGCAACAATGTCAAAGTTTTAATTAATACTTTTAACAAACCTTCGTTTCCTTCTGTTTTCTTCTGACATTGGAAACTTGGTCTTGCAATGGTCCACTGGCATAAGTGCAAGTTTCTTCTCTGCTAAACACTGTCAAAGGTGGACAATACTTCATGGTGATGTTCACTGCTTAGGTCATCTTACTGAAACTTACCTTAATTAGCGGGATCCAGAGATGAAGATGAAAATCAAGAAAAAGGAAATACTATCATACAATACATCATATCTGATCTTCCTGCTATCTCTTTCTAGTTTATACAAATTGCAGTTCTGATTTTATATGATTTTCCCGACTGAAGTACGGATCCTTTATCCTTTTAAATTCTTTGAATCCATTGAATTGGATGATGATATTTCAATATGCAGGATGTCATGAACGATCGGATAAAATACTGTCTGAGCCATGTAGCCGGCGATGCTGATGAGTGCAGTGTGTGTGCTGGAACAGGAAAATGCCGCTTGTACCAAACTTAACATACACTTCACATCTGAAAACTAGAAAGAAGATTTTTTTTTTTTAAGAGAAAGTTGTATTTGTCATCGATACCATCATATTACTGTCAAACTAGATGATTGTTCACATTTAGAATGCTTGCTGTTTTTCATTTATTTTTCAGCTTATTTTTTCTAAATAAATTCAATTTGATTTCTGAAGCCAGAATGTTTTCCTTGGCACAAATAGATGTGAGATAATTGATTTTGAGTGTGTGAATTAATCTATGCTAATGGTGTTTTCTTTTTATGAAGCTTGAAATTACTAACATTTGTTTGAGTTTGTATCCTTTACACCCTTTCGTTGTTAGAGTTAGAGGGTGTTTGACTAAACTTATTAAAAACAGCTTATAAGATCGTACAACTTATAAGTTGTTTTAGGAGCTTATAAGTTGTTAAGTCTTATTTTAAAAATAAACTGTTAAAGTATTTGGGTGAACTTATTACAATCAACTTAAAGGTATTGATGTGTTTGGTATTATAAGATCTTTTTATTAATAAAATTATCAAAAAGGGTATAATACTATTAATAGAGGATTTTGGGTTTTTTATTAATAAAGGGTTTTGGACGAATTTATGCACTGGGGGAGAGAAAATTGGAAAGAGACGTCGGTGGAGAAGATGACACGGCGTTGGAAGAGAAGTCGACGGAGATAGAAAGATATTAGGTTTATAAAAATTTATGGAAAATATATAAGGATATTTTAGAGAAAAAAATTATTAAAATAAGATTTTTTTAAAAAAAAAGTAGGATCTTTCATATTTTTTAAAAACAACTTATTTTGAAAATTTATAAGCTATTTGAAAAAAATTTTATCAAATAAATTTAAAGAGCTTATAAACTTAAAACAATTTATAAATTATTTTAGAGAACTTATATAACCTCAGTCAAACACTTTCTTAATTATTCCAATTGAAACTTAATTATTCCAATGGTTTCAATGATGAATTAAGTTGATTTATAATATACTTGCAAACTCTCTTTAGCGTTTAAATTTAGTATTTATATATTTTATATTACTAAAATAGTATAAATAAGCTTAGAATTTTCTGGAAATTTCAGGGGTCACCAACGGCGATATTTTTTCTACTTTAGTAAAAATGGTAAACATGGCCGCGTTTTAAATAAATAAATAACAAATAATTTCCTTCCTCACTTCTTCTGCTCTGCCGACGAGTTTCTATCGTCTTCTATCAGCGATCCCACCGAATCGTTCCCCCCAATTTGCTTCCCTCTCTTACTGTTGTCCCGCTTCCCGTTGATTCTTCTGCAATCTCCGATCCGTCTTCGTCTTTCTAGTTAGTTCTTTCTGTAAGAAGCATGATATTTGATGCGGGAAGATTTTTGATCGACCGTTGCGCCTTCGGGAAGAAGCCGAGGTTAGTGTTTGCTTCCGCCTTCTGAAAGTTCAAACCCATCGTGTTATTTTAGGTTTTGTGAATTTTAGGGATGCAGATACGCAGGCCGACGATTTCCGCCTCATATGAAATATATAGAATGATTTAGCGTCGTGATTTGTGTCTAGGGCTATAACTTTTCTCGAACTACATTTTTTTTTTCTAGGTGGTGCTGCTCTTTCTGAGCGCAAGAAGAGAAATCTGCTGCTGGAACTTTGTTGGTTCATGCAATGCCGGAGAAAGAGATCCGTGAAGATGATTTCCTGAACTTTGACACCATAATGAGCCATTCGCAGGTTAGCAATGTCTAAACTTTGAATAGTTGTTTTGTTCTGCTTGCATTATAATATGGGCGTTTTTTGAATATATCTGCTTATACTTCTTCTAGATGTTGATTTTTTACTGGTTCGCTGCCAATATACCAACTCTGATAGTTCTCAATACTCTCAAACTTTTCTTGTTTTATCTATATGTGATTATGGACCCCTATTACGATTCTTATCTTTAACCTTTCAGAAATTAGAAGAAGAGCTACAAAAACTGGGTCTGAGAATTAAACATCATGAGGACAACCTGAAATTTCTCAAGGCTCAGATTGATGGAATTGATGAATCGATTCTAGATTTGCAAGGTGGAATATCTATCTTCCTTTAGCACTAGTACCAAATAAAATAACAATGTTTCTTATTCTATGTCCATCGATTAAACTTCTTCTCTTTGATGATTGTACTCTGATAGTTGAATTGTTCCTTTTTGTTACTGTTGCATAATGTTTTTTTGTAGTCCTGTGTCCTGATAAAGGAATTTTCCACAGTTGAACTAGGGAAATATCATTCTAGAGCTCTGGAAACTGAAAACAGCATTATATCTCCTGAGAAATCTGAAAATCATACTGTTGAAAACATACTAAAGCAAGAGCGAAGTGTGGCTGGTCTAATATATTATATGAAACTTGATCATGGTCCACTAGCAGCAAAGTTACCATTGACGAAGGATGTGCTGGGTGTAGTAGCAACACTTGGGAAAGTGCATGATGATAACTTTAGCAGGTCAAGTGATTTAGTCAATCCCCAGGTTCATTTTGTCGACTGGCCACTAGCCATCTGGGAACATATTACAAGAGATTTCTGATAGCATGTTCCTTATATGACTCTCTACAGGATTTTATCAGAGTACTTAGGCTTGGAGAATATGATGGCTGTAGTTTGCAAGACATATGAAGGTGTTATGGCTCTTGAGAAATATAATAAGGATGGCATGATAGAGAGAAGATCTGGTCTTAATGGACTTGGTCTCTCTGTTGCACGAAATATACAAGGAAGATATCTTGTCTATTGTATTGAGAATTTGAGGCAAGTATTTATAAATTGAATTAATCATACCCTACTACCTTTTCCTGGTTAAAATGTATTGCATAGGATTTGAATTTTGATTTCCTTTTCTCTTTTTCCAGACCTTATGTTGGTGAATTTATACCTGAGGATCCACAAAGGAGACTTGATTTGCTGAAGCCAAGACTAGCTAATGGGGAAACTCCACCTGAATTTATAGGTTTTGCTGTTAATATGATTGATCTGGACCGTATGCACTTGGCTTACATCACACCTAATGGACTTGGCCTTCGTGAGACTCTCTTTTATAACTTATTTTCTCGCTTGCAAGTGTATAAAACCAGATCTGGTATGCAATGTGCTATGCCTTATATAAGTGATGGAGCTATCTCCCTAGATGGGGGTATAATGAAAAACAATGGGGTATATTACCTTGGTGACAGGTATTATATCTTACATTGTAAATAGATAGTGTATTTTTTCATTAAGCAGTAGCACTTCTATTTTATAGGCTTTGCAAGAATCAAATTTTCCAATCAACTTTTTAGTTATGATTCATATTCGTTCTTAACCTTTTTTACTTTGATACTGTTATCTGATCTTGAGAGTTGTGAATAACGTTTTCTGTAACCATAGAGTATTTCCAGTTGTCAGTCAATATATCATATATAATGATAATCTAGTTATCATGAAAAAGTATCCAAAGGTTTATGCATGCCATGAGAAATTATGCTAATTCCCTGTTTATAATGATAATTTGTGAGCTCTTGCTAAAAAATGGATATAATACAGAATATTAATATTGGAGAAAAATTAGAGATGACTTCAACAACTTATAAATTGAAAATAGGGTGAGACAGCATGAATTTGCTTTAAGATGACTAATAGATTTATAATTAAAGGGTTGAACCATGGAAGGTGCAGGGGTTTAGATGCAATTAAAATATTTTAATTATTTTGAATATTGATAGTGATATATCCTTAATCCTTGCATAGAACGCCCGATGGATAGATAAAATTCATATAACTGATCTCAGATAGTTAGCTGGAGCACTACTTGGTGATGATGATGAGTTTTTTAATTCAAGTTTATTTTACTCCTTGATCTTATTCTGTATTAACAAAAATATTGGTAATTCTTTTATATGATTTAGGAACAATATTGAGGTAAGGTTTCCAATAAGCTCAGGGATATCAAGGCTACCAGAAAATGTCATTGAAACTGAAAAGAACCTCAAGCTTATAAACTGGAAGAAGGAAAGATTCTTTGAAGATATGAAAAGAGAAGAAACATTGCTAAACAAAGCAAAGGCATTGTTTGCAGCCAAAAAGGAAGAGAGCATAAACTACCTTAAAGAGACTGCACTGAATTGGAAACAGGTTTCTCCCTATATATGTAGACAGAATATACAGCCTTTATTATGGTATAGGATTTACACAGATATTTTAACAGTCAACAAAGAATAACTTCAATGTCTTCTAGATATTCCAAATGCCAATTAATCCATGAGCATGAAACAAAATCCTCTCATAGAACATTTTTTTAAAATAAATAAATAAAGGTTTGTTTTTGAAGATAGTGCTTTTGACATCAAATAGGCTCCTTTTTTTCCACAAGTTTCGTATTTTATTGGTTTTTCTTTCCATGCAATATGATCTTTGCTGCTAATTAAGGTTTCCATGTAAGTTGCTCTTTAATGCATTTCTGCTATTGCAGGGCGTGGAAAATAATTATAACTAGTTTCCAATGAAGTGAAGAGATCCAATGAACACAAACCAAAGAAAAATTACTTCTGTTTTACCATGGTGTAGTTGCATGTTCCCAACTCCCAAGTTCTTGAGGTGAGCATCTTCCACTAACTTGAGATATGCCTGTCAGGATTATATTATTGTCAAGACAGGAAGCTCTTTGATGCATAGAAGTCGTTATTCTTTTTATGGCAAGCTGCCTGCCTCTATTATCTTTGTATTAGCATGACAAACTAGTTCGGTCTATATCTTTTGAAGGTTATGCAACATGAATTTTGGTGTTTACTTGATCATGGGAACTGTTTTCATTTAGATGCCGATGCAATCATTTGCATTGATGAATGCTTTCTTATCAACATTCTTGTTAAAATTTTCTGAGATCATGTGAACTGCAGTGCGCTTTCTCTTAGTTGAGGTCTTTGATCGATGCCCCATGGTCACATTGGTTGTTAAGGAAAGTCTTTTCTTACAACAGATCTCTAGTAAAATTTAGGTCCTTATCTCTATTAAGAACAAGGATGGTCAAAGTTTAGTGTCATGCTTCTCAGATTCTTTGCTTTTCTAATTAAATACATTATGGATATTAAGTTACTGTTGGCATTTATCCCTAAAATGAATGCTAATTTTGCCCCTCCATTGTCCTGGTCTTCCATTTAGTCCATTGTAATTTAGTCCATTGTCCTGGGCTTCTAGAGTTGTGAACTGATGCTCTTTCCTTGTTTCTTATTGAAGTGTTCTAAGTTGTAAGCCTAGGGTGATAAGATTTTAACCAACCGCGATCCTCTTATTTTTTTGGCTCATATCTAATATTCAGAGGTTGTCTTGATTTGGTATAACTATCTGCAGCCAAAATAATGCTTTTCTCCTACATTGACCTGCCAACTTGTGTGTTTCAATACATATTGAGAAGAACTAGATAGCTCTAGGTCTGAGTGACATTTCACTTCTAATGACAACTGCTTCGTTGATTATTTAATATCAGCCAATTTGGGAACTTTATTTAGTTTAACCCAAGCTTTATCTTGGCATGAACATATCACTTGGATTTGAACCTATAAATATTGAATCGCCCTTTAAGGACTTGCTTTCTTCCATGCCTCCAGTAAGTTACTTTAGCGAGCTACTGCCTATAATTTTCTCAGCAATTCTCAACATGCAACATTAGAAATCATACTCCTCCCACTGCTTAGAAGCTCACAGTTTCATATCTATTTCACTTTCAAATGGAGGCTATTTTCATCTTTTCCTCACAGTATTCTTTTGCTATATGCCACCGAGGAGCATTAGCATTGCAAGGTGATTCTTGCTATTTGCATGGGATTCCATATATTCCATGCTACTTGAGTCAGAGTGTAAGCTGATGATGCTTTCAGTTACTAGACTGACACAATTTTGGCTGCAACCTTTGTTCTGTCACTTTTCCTAGCAGTTTGATGCTTATATCGCTTTACCATTTTTTTTTGTTTGCATACTAGAGATATCTTTTAAATCTCAAAGACCTTAATTACTTCTAATCTATTAGACTGAAAGTTAACATCTCCTTATAATAATTTATTTTCTGCCCTGTCTCCTGTATTCCTATTTAGATTCTTTCAAACCATCTTAAATAATGCTGACCTTTTTTCAATATTGAGTTCTTACTCAGTAAATGCTGCCTTGTTTTTATGCTGCAAACTGATTGCACTGTCTTGAGCATATATTCTAGTAGCATTTAGGGCAAGTTTGGCTCTGAATATAAGTATATACATTTTTTATTTCTGGGATTTGCACAACTGTTAACTGAAAGTTTTTGTGTTCGAAGTGCATTTGGTACACATGAAAAATTATATCAGGACTTGTGTAATTGATACATCAAAACAAGCAGTTAGGGATGGAAATGAAATATGTTTTTTTAGGAATCTTTTCTATGGTTTGCCTATCTATCACATATGTTCTCAAGTAGTTCATCATGCTGCCAGTTTAGATCAACCACCGTATTTCCTAGTAGTGCCGTTCCTTCCAACAATAGAATGACTTGCTTGCGTTAGCATACACTTCTCATGTAAATGCAACAATATTGATAGGAAATGTTTTTTTTTGTAACCATGTTTTGGTTGTGTATATTGCAAGTGAAATCCTGATGCCGAAACCATTTAGTTTCTTGTTGATGCTGTCTATATGGTAATGCTGAGGTTTTACATTTCAGAATTCATCAAGATGGACAACTCTCTGAAAGCTTAGCAGAAGAAAGTTTAAGTTATCTACACAAGAAGATTTGAATTTGGCCTCAATTAGGAAAAAGGATAGCTGACCCGCATTTTCATACCCCATGAGCGGTATGTAATCTTGATGCACCCTACAAACTTTCATGACTAACTGTTTAGAGCAATTTTGTACATGCCATTTATTAGGATGGTGTTTGAATTATAGCAAAATCTTTTTTTATCTTCCGTATTTGTAAACAGTAATCAGCAGTGAGTTTCATTTCTGATATCTATGAGTGTACCCCCATGCTACAGACATAAATTTGCTGCATTCACCACTAAAGAGTAGATAGTTTCAATTGCCTCATTGTTGTGGTAACTAAACATACATAAAGATCTTCATCCCTTCAATTCCTTTTGTTCTCCCTTCTCTTGCTGCATAAAGAAGAAAGCTTTTCCAGTAAACAACACACTGACTGTTCTAGAGAAGTGATACTCCAAATAAGGAAAGGAGCAATTTTTTTTTCTTCCTGTATTAGCTAGAAATTAGATAAACATCAGTAAAGTAAGTTTGTACCTTGATTTGGCGGGCGTATCTCTTCCGTCCCTGCCAAATGCAACCTCGTCCATGCTTTGCCCTTTCCTTGTGTACCTCCCACCAGTTGCTACAAACCCCGGGCAAGGCCTAAAGGCTTTTATCGGCCACCAGCCAAAGCCTGGGACGGTTGCGATCCCGCCTTGAATTCGGCCCTCGCCGTTGCAACCCTTCTCGATTACCTCTCTCCCGCAGGTCTTGCACCCCCTTGAATATTGAAATATCAGACCATGATAGTTCACTTAGAATCAATAGTTTTTCAGTGCGTGTTTCTGTTTCTATGTTGCAAAAAGGCGGGTCCCGCCGCTCAGCGGCCCCCTCACCCCTGCCCCACGAGTATGAGAGGGAGTAAATCACGGTGAATACGGGCCCGGCGATGACATGGCGGTCGAAGGTGTTTAGCACGGACAGATATTGATGTTATCGCAATTGCTGCCGCAGACCTTCGACCTCCCGACCCATGTTGCAAGAATACCATGTCATAACCGGTTGATCCCGCCCGTGGGGGCGCGTGTTTCTGTTTCTAGCAACTAGCTCACGTTGCAAAGATAATTAACATACAGTTAGGTGTTGAGATCCAAAAAAAAAATGGAAATTTTTGTATTAGAAATTTAAATGCGAAGGCAGGGGATACTTGAATAGAGGGTCCTCTGTGACTGGATCTAGTAGTGATTTGGAGCTCTCTTCTTGCTCTGCAACAGCCCCCGCCGCCGCCGGTTCTGCTACTCCCTCTGAGAGGATCGGATTTGTAGCTGCTTCTGTGAACGATGAAGAAGAGGAAGAGGATAGAAGGATGGACTTGTGGAATGACTTCGGAGACGGAGAAGAAAGATGGCGATGGGAGAGGAAGATTTGGGAAGGAGCGAGGGAGAAGGAGGCAGCCATTGCAGAGCCACGCAAAGAACGAGAGAGAGGATAAAATGAAAATAAAATAATTAATAATGAAGGGTAAAAATATAATGGGGCCTACTCCTATTGCTAAACGCGTCGTGCGGATGCTTGTTGGTAGTTAACATAGAGTCAATTCGGAAGGATGGATTTCTGGGTGACTTTTCGGTTGAAGTAAAGATTTTATTAAAAAAAAAACGATCTGAATTGGATCCGAATATAACTAATCCAGATTAAAAATGATTTTTTTTATTATTTTTCTTATAATTTATTTACTTTTATCTAATACTTATTATTATTATTATTATTATTATATCTAAAAGTATCATAATTTTTAAAATAAAATTTAATTTAATTAAAAAACCTATTAAATCAACACGAGTGAATCTGAATCCTATTCAATCCTAACACAATCCAAAAACATTTGGGCCCAAATCCAATCTAATAATTCTAACACAATTCAAAAACATTTCAATCCAAATTCAATCTAAAATTCTCAATCGGAACTTGATATGTTTTAAATTGGCTTGGATCGGATTGTCAGATTGAATTTATTTTGACACTCCTAAGTTAATATAATGATGAAACTGTTTATCCGGGTTGTGTTGATACCGCATGGTTTTTTTGTCTGAATCGTATTCAAGTTCTTAAATATATTTTCCAAAGAAAATTATGAATTTTCAACAAATTTATCAACTTTAATTTTACTTTTTCGAAATTTAAAAAAAATATGAAGAATTTGGCGTATCTTCCAATCGCTTCTCATTCAACTTATTGAGTAATCGACGATTAAACATCCATGAGCTAGATACATTTCGACATAACAGTGACAAAATTGGAACTTTTGCAGCATTTTGTTTGTTTGCTCTTCTTATAAAGGTCCACTATGAAAGTATATAGATTAGCTAAGAGTGAAGGATCATAGAAAGCACAACAAAACCTTCAACTCCACCACTTTCTTCTCGGAGATGGAGGTGGTGTTAGTAGTTCGAGCATAGTTTCCTTCTCTGTAGGGGTTAACGGAACACCTCGAACAAGATTCAGTGCCATTACGTGGACATTGGTATTTTGCCTGCGCCTCCGATATGCCCATCCACCAATTGCAACCCCAGCAACAATGACCTAATTCCATTAGATTAATGTCAATGAGATCTTTCTTAGAATCCAAGTTTGTCTAAGAGAACCACACTGCAATACAAATACAGAGCACAAGGTCCTCTGGTATCAATGTAAAAGATCTTACCGGCGACAACCATATAGCAGCAGTTTGTAGATCGAAACGAGGAGCATAAAGTACATCCTCGCCGAACCTTTCCGCTAGACTTTTGTACACCTCCTTGTCAGTTTTACCTTCTCGGATTTCATCCCGGATGAGCTGAAAGATGTAAGGAAACCCTTAATTATAGTAATATTAACAATAGATACACTTTTTTGTTTTAAAAAAAAAGATGTTCATAATAGAGAATCATGTAGGCGACAACTATGCAGAACCTTCCTGATTAAAAGAAAAACTAAAAAGCCAAAAAGGAGAATGCACAGATTTCAGCCAGTAAGTAGATAAACAAGAGAAAGATAATGAACAAGGAAAAGCCCCACAAGAAACAGGGAAATTTCTGCACAAAAATTTGATAGATTTTCATTGCGAGTAAAATTCTGATAATGAATAGCAGAAACAAGGACCCTGAGATTAATAGACAAGCTTACAAAAAGAAAAACATATTTGGTTATTCAACAATTTGCTGTTTGTGATTCTTCTCTGAGAACAGATACACACAAAAGAAACAAATATAAGTTCTGATATAATACTGCCAATACAATGCTTGAGACATATACTAAGGCATCAACTATGAAATCAAAACAGAAAATAATTCAACCAAAGTAGTATTTTTAAAAATTAGAGAAAAAGTTCTCACACCAAAAAAAATCCAAGCTAGGAAGCGCCACACCATTGATTCGTTTATGTCAAGAGATTTACACCATGATGATAATGTAGCGGAGACACTTAACTTAAACAGAGGAAAATTATTCAGGTGAATATTGCAATTTGTATACTTGTATTTGAATGGCCATTTAAGTTGTCTTTCTTAATCAACAAGTTGACCAAGCACATATATGCAGAGTTTGGTTGTTTTCTAGAACGTCGAGGTGGAAAAATAAAAGATACTATGTAGTAGATATCTTTGATGATAAGCCAAAATTTTGTTGCATGTGATGAAAACGAGAATGAAGGTATAGGAGTAAAGAAAGAATGGATGGACATCACCATGGTTGTCATGAAGCAGTAGTTCATTGTGTGTGTATAAACAAAAGTACAAATAATTTGCATCCTAGAAAATCTAACAAGATATATGACTAAAACTGTCCTATGTAAAATATTAGCAGTCATAAGCAGCCCCACCCAATAAAAATTAATAAAAGCAAGGAAGGTTTCCAATAACCATAAGGAAAGATTCCTCCACGAACCAAGATGACAGTTAGCAAAGGACTTCAAGGACATGACCATAGTTCACAACAGAAATAAAACCTTCTTTTGAAAAAGTAGCTTCATGTGTGAATAATGATGCAATTCTTTTGTCTTGTCGGTACCATATGTTAAGACCCAAAAGTCTTTGAATTAGTGACTTTTTAGCAAAATAGAGAATACATTATTTTTAGCAAATTCTATCATGATAACAAAGTCCTATTTTTTTTTATCTCTCTTTATTGTCAAACATTTTACAACGTCCTTTAAAAGTGGTATAATGACGAATGTCATGATTATTTGAGAAGTTGAAAAATACTTATTCTATTATTTTCCCCACATGAAAAAAGACCATGAGGCTTTTGTTCCTTGTCCACATCTAGTCTACTAACTAAAAAATATGGAACCGTCACATTAACAGCCTCCTTAGAATTTGTCCCATAGATATGGAGGGAGGTAAATTCAAGTACGCGCATAGCAGGGACTATCACAGGCAGTGACACCCTGGGGATTGACCCCTGTCCAATCCGGATACACTATTATGCGCCCACCATATGTGCTACACTCTGGGGACATCTAATATGCTAACCAAGCTTATTCACAGCATTGCACCACTGCTTTTCTACATCAAGTCACTGTTTCTGCCTTATTTCCATCCCAAGCATTGGACTAGATGACCAAAAAGGAAGTAGACATTTGGACATAAAGGGGAACATTTATTTTCATGCCAAGCTATTTGCTACATCCTCTTTGTTCATATTTTCCATCCCTTTTTGTTCTCCTACTCAATCGGTTTCATTTTGTTCTACTCATCCCCTTCTGCTCATCTGCTTCATCTGTTCAATGCTTCATGTACATATCTACTTTGTCACATTTGAGTTGAAGATGATTTTAATAACCAAATAATATGACCGAGGATACAGAATCGACAATGTTCATAGAGTAGAAGAAAGGCAATATAGAGAAGTCAAAAAGAAAGAAAAATCTATGCATTCATGGATTTATTTCCAGAAAACCAAATTTAACATCCTCAAGCTATGTTAGCTAATGAAGAAACAAAGACCAACATAAAAGAGTTTCAAGAAAACTATTTTTACCTTTCTGAGCAAAATAGCAACATCTGCCTGTGAATCCTCAATGGATTGACTGCCACATTCAGTGCACCTAACATTAGGGAAAATGCTCTTCGCACGAGCCTCAACAATCTGAGCTTTCTTCAACTCCTCGCTGCTCACCATTGGAGAACCAACAAAGCCAACCTCACAGTCAAGAAGCTTGAGTCGATCAACAGCTATTCCTTCGCACAAAGTAGCAGCAGAAACTAAAGAGAATCCATATCACAACAGTTTCAAGAACATAAGGACAAGATCAAACATGTTATAAAAATAAAGCATTCTTCTGCACATTTAGTCAAACATATACTGTGCAAGCAAACAAAACCATGCCAATTTCTACCATCGCCAAATGAACCCAGACACAGAATCATAACTCCCGATTTTGTTAAGCGTAAGGAAGAAAAAAAATCCTTCACTTAAGTTGAATCTCACCTGATGGCGTTGGATGACAGGGCGGCGATGGTAAGTGGCAGCGTATGACAGTGGAAATTGAGGTGCGCTACTTCTGCAAGTTATACAGATCTATCAAAGAAATCTATACATTTAGCTAATGGATCTGAAGTTACCCGCGGACCAGCCTCAATGAGTGATGCCAATGAATGAGCAAGGAAGAGATACAACTGTTCGAGAAGCAAGAACGGGCAGACACTGTGCTTGTCTACTTATGCTACGGGAGCCAAGGTAGTATCCGCACGGTGGGCCAGTGGCCGACGATCGGCGGATCAGAGAACGGTGTGGCGGCTGAACAAACAGACGGCTCCTCAACTCCAGTGAAATCGATCTTGTGGGAGATTTGACTCGAAATGACGCTATTGCCCTTATCCCCTTTTAAAGTATCCAAACATGCATACCGTTCTTGCATATTTATTCAATCTGATATTGCACCAGACCTGAACAAATATCCAAGGGGAAAAACTATTATGTGTACTATTTTCATCAGCCATGGATGGAGCATTCACATTTCCATGGATGCTACAATCATGATTGCCTCGTTGTTGACCAACAGATGATACAATTCTTTACCTGAATGGGAGATGTGACTGCATGATTATGAAGATGGATAGGGAAAATACATATGACCACTATACTCTTGGCAGGTATCTCTGCATCCCAAGTTAATATCACCCTAGGTTGTATTATTCACAAAAGGATCAATTTCTGTGGAATGAAATTAAAGAACTATTTCCAAATTATCAAAAGGAATCAGACAAGAAAATCACTGCAAATGATTAAAAAAGAAAAACCACTACAAATGATTAAAGAAGAAAAACGGTCCTATTCTTTCCTTTCTTTTTGGCTGATCACTAGGTCTCATCTGCACAGACAATTAGAGACGTAATGGTTAATATATTTTCCTTTTGCCTTACATTTTGCAGTTATTCTCTACTTGAGTGATTGGGATAACCTGACATGTCTTCAAGCCTTAGAATTTACTAGATGAAGCAAAACAACATTGCATATTGTTGACGCTATGATCTGAATTAGTTTAATCCCCAAGTCACAGCTTCTCAGTTCCAGTGACAAAAGCTCTCAAGAAAACACCCAACGCATATTGAAAGGCACAAGATTCCATCCTACAAAGAAGCATGTGAAGCATGCACGACACTTGTTAATGGCTAAATTAAATATTTATGGCAACGCAGGATGATCCAAGGATTTTGCTACAATCACAACTATCATATTTCACCAACATGTGAAGTTTAGAATTTAATTCTCAACCTACAAATGTTTATGCATACATATCTAACAGGTCACCGGCTAGTAGTAACAGGGGTTGGTATCATTGGTGGTATTCACTGAGATTGTATTCCTTTGATCTCCAATAAGTTGTTGACTGATCGAACTCCTACTTTCTAATTCGGTATCAGTTGGTGTCACAGAAGAATCTACATTCTTTGCATCATGTTCGGGTGCCTAACATGTCAATTGGTCTCTTCCATGGTCGACTTCAACCACGATTGTGAATAGAGCTGATTCACTGAGTATCATCATGCTAAACCAAATCAATGAATACCTAATAGATAGATATAAAATCAGTTACACAATCCAAATAAATGGGAGAGAGTTTAACCCAAAGTTTAAAATCTCGATCCGTGCTGAAGTTTCGGTCTCAGATCGGAACGATATGGATTTGATATCGTATCATGTTGTGCCAATATGGGTTCGATACTTTATATATATATATATATATAATAAAAGGTGGTTGTTGTTGTATTAAAGTTATGTAACTTGACAGCATAAATTTATCAAATCGTCTAAAATAAAGATTAGACATTCACATCAACAAAAATATGTTCATATGCTTGAGTATGTTAATATTCATGATTTTAAATTTCAAATTTATTCTAAGATAAAAAAAAATTATTATCTATACTAATTATATAAATTGACACAAAAATCATAATATATATAATAATTATACAAATCATTTATTTATTAATTAATCTATATTATATATAATCATATAATTATTATGTATAAATATTCTAAATAATATTATATATATTGAATTTAAAATCAAATTTATTTAAAAAATTTATATATTTTTAAATTTTTTAAAAAAATATTTTTTTATAATTATTTATAAAATTTTAAAATTATTATAAAATTTTAATCTATTTTAAATTTATAAAAATAATTTAAAGTTTGTTTTAAAAATTATTTTAAATTATCTATTTTTTTACTTTAATTTTTTATAATTTTAATAGCAATAATAAAAATATAAAATTATATATTATAATTATATTAATTAATTAACAATTTCTTTGATTAATTATTCTTTTATATAATATATAATTTAATTACTATTAATTAATTATAAATTATATATATTATATAATGGTTTTATTTAAAAGTTTAAATAAATCCTAACTTTTTCTCAACCTTGTAATTTCGCCTCCCATTGTAATTTTTTTTCACGTCGCCGCTGCCTCATAGCAGTCGCCTTGCCGCCGCCACCTCGCCGTCGCCGCATCACAGCAACCTTGTCACCACCTCCTCACCGAGCTAATCTTTCGCTGATGATTCCAAGTAAGTCTTCCACGAATTGATTCTTTCTATCTTCCTTCTTCCTTTTGTTGCGCGTGCGTGATGCACGCAATGACACACGCAAAATTGTTGTGCATGCTATGCCTGTGTCGGTCCCGCGTCAGAACGGTAAAAATCACCCATTTCGGGTGGCACAGCTCGAGATTTCATTCACTGATCTAACCAACCATACTTCAATTTATATAACATTCAACTTATCTAACAACAACCTACACCAAGCAGTGAACACAAAATGTAAGATAATCACTAAAGGTATACCTTACTTTCCTAAAGCTTAGAGATGCCCTCCGGCTTAACTTGCGTCCCAAACTTGAAAAACACATAAATTAAAATGAGATAAAATCCCAAAAATATAAAACCCGGCATTCGAACTCGAACCATACTCTGATACAAATAAAATTGTCACGCCCCAAAGGTATACTTGTCCGCCAAATTGGACGATACCCCTAGTGATATTATAGGAAGTAACTGATATCAAAACAATTCAAGCCAACATAAACTACCAATGTAATATAATAACACCAAGTTACAAATGACAATGAGTGTATGTATGCATGAACATGTGAGCATACTAACTAACAAGCTAAAATCAATACTTAAACATTTGATACACAAAGAAAATTATAAATACACGCAGCAGAAAATAACCCAAATAACTCAAATAAAAATCCTTACTACATAATACGATATATAAAAAGATCAAAGGATGCAGTCTCATGTAAAATACTTACTACAAAAGTAAGAGAGTCAATATAATCATCTGCTAACCAAAAGCATAACCAACAATAAAATACTCCACTAATCAGCTCAACTAGGTATAACCAATAAATCGGAAGTACTTACAGTACATCCAAACCTACACAAACAAATATATAACCACCATATAACAAGCATATAACTAGTCCTGTCTAGTGCAACAATATGCGATCACAAATAGATCTCGTGGGTGGTCAAGGTATATAAATAGTCACTGTTCACGGGAGAACGCTCTACCATGGATGGTCTCATGGGCGAACAGGATGAGGTAGCTATCTAGCTTCTCAGCCACTGACTACAGGAAAACGCTCTACCACGAATGATCTTGTGAGCAGTTAGGGTATGTAAATAGTCATTGTTTGTAGGAGAACGCCTACCACAGATAGTTTCATGGGTAGACAGGATGTAAAGTGGCTACTGTCTGCAGGAGTGCACTCTACCACAGATGGTCTCGTGGGCAGACAGATATATACGTAGCTATCTAGCCATGGACTACGGGTGACAATATACGCTACCACGGATGACCCCGTGGGTAGTTGTATGTATTATGATCACTGATGACTCTCTCGACCCTGAATGAGAGACAATGGTTGACAGGATATACCAATGGTCACTAACAACTCTCTCAACCATGAATGAGAGACAACGGTCGTTAGTGTAAGGAACTAGGGTGCTAAACACACAGAAAATGCAACAGAAAACATCTAGTTCATATCAGAAGATCCATGTGAAGGAAGAAAACATATACTACGTTTTAACATGATAAGGAGTTATACCTTTTATGTGTGTACTCGATCTCCCGACAACTAGGATCTCAGCACGATCACGTATCCGTACCTCTTTCGATATCCACATGAATACAAGAAAATGAAGAAGACTAACACTCAAGGTTGTGTTAGCAGCCCTCTTTGAGTTTCGGCCAAAGAAAGAAAGGATAAGAAGAAGAATGAATTCACACTAAAAAATGAGAGAAAAAATATTTTTATGCCTCATCCAATGAAAATACTTAATGAGCATTAACACTCCATTAAGGCCATTTTGAACTCTTCATTTTTGAATTCAATTTTTAAATTGAATGAATTTCGAAATTAACTCTTCTAATGTTTCATTAATCTCCATTAATCCTCTTTAGTGAATGAACTCACTTGATTCTAACTCAAGTTTAATTCGGATTAGATTGAATCCATATGGTTGGATTCACTTGAGTCTAACTAAATGATTCTAATTCGGATGTGTCAATCATCTCACACTTGACTCTTAGAACTAATATTAACAATCTCCCACTAGCTCAAGTGTCAATCACTAAAATAATCTCATCTAATGGTTCATCACATTTTAGTCAAACTAAAATGAATCTATCTCCAAATCAGTATGTTCTTTGTGTGTGACCCAATAAGTTCTTGTAACGTTAGCAATGTCTCTAAAATTATTTTAGATACATAAATAATGAGTGACATCTAACAAGGCATCATTGCTACCCAAGTGACAAAAATGTCGATATCTGACTTAACATTTCCGTGACTATTATCTTGTATGACTCAATCCTTCTATCCTTGATATCTAGATTGATCAATGAGGCATAGACCGTGTCATCCTCTTATAAATCTTTGTGTTTCTTGATCTCTAAGTAGACATACTCAATCAAATAAGTTCAATATCTCATATTGATTCATATGAGTATGGTCATGCTTTCTTGTGTCCTACTAATCAAGGGGCTCACGGATATTGCTTCCGTCATATGAAAGAGATAGATCTCATGCACATCACTCATATCCCTTCACATAACTTCTTGCATACCTAGTGATCGACTTTATAGTCTATCCTGTTATAGATGACGATTGATGATACCAAAGTACACGACTCCTTATGTAGGGAACCGTAGTGACTTCAGATCTAAGGACTATTCATACCAATAGTCACATGAGAATGTTTATGACACAGTTATAACGATCTATGAAACATTCTCATGGGGGATTATTCAGTATATATTCTCTAATATATACCCATGTGTCAACCTGATATATCATATCCATGATTTGTGAGATTAAGTCATTCGTTGATCTACGTGTTAGTCTCAACGCATTAATATTGTCCTTGCATATTAATATTTGACTAGGAATAGTTTAAAGTAGTGTTCTATATATATCTACAATATCTCACTATCAATTCAACCAATTGATATATTGTAGATTAGAACCTCTTATTTTAGAACATTATTATACTTATTCATTCGGCACTGAATTAAAATAAATATAATAACCAACTTTGTCTTTTATTGATAATAAAATATGATACAAAAGGAGCCTCTTACAATCATCTTATAATTGGTACTAGGGCTAATACTAACAATCTCCCACTAGCACTAGTGTCAATCACTGAAATATCTAATATCCAGTGACCTAATATGACCATCATGCTTCCTCTATGCCAAAGCCTTGGTCAAGAGATCCACAATGTTAGCACGGTCGGTACTCTGCGTATCCTCATATCTCCTCTATCGATGATCTCTTAAATAAGATGTAATCACCGTAGTATATGTTTGGATCTCGATGAGAGAGAGGTTCCTTAGCCTGTGCAATAGCCCATTGTTATCACAATAGAGGTCTATTAGGTTCATTAAACTAGGAACAACACCAAGCTCTATAATGAACTTCCTGATCCAAACAGTCTCTTTAGCTGCAACTGAAGTGGCAATGTACTCGACTTCTATTGTAGAATCAGCGACTGTGTTTTGCTTTGAACTCTTCCAGCTCACAGCACCACCATTTAAACAAAATACATATCCTGACTGTGATTTATAATCATCCTTGTCAGTTTGGAAGCTAGCATCGGTGTAACCCTTTACATCAAGCTCTTCATCGCCTCCAAAGATCAAGAAATAATCTTAAGTTCTTCTCAAGTACTTAAGAATATTCTTGATTGCTATCCAGTGACCTTCACCTGGATCTGACTAGTATCTGCTCGTCATGCTTAACGCATATAAGATATCTGGGTGAGTACAAAGTATGTCATACTTGATAGACCCTATAGCAGATGTATAAGAAATCTAATCTATGTGGTCGCTTTCTTTCTTAGAAGAGGGACATTAAGTGTTCGAAAGACTCATGTCATGTGACATCGATAGGAATCCCTTCTTGGAATGCTGCATGGCAAAACGTTTAAGCACCTTGTCAATATATATACTCTGGCTTAGGCCAAGCAATCTTTTGGATCTATCGCTATAGATCTTGATGCCTAAAATGTAGGTTGCTTCACCTAAGTCCTTCATTGAGAAATAATTCCCAGGCCAAGTTTTCACTGACTGAAGAGTAAAGATATCATTTCTAATAAGAAGTATGTCATCTACATACAATATGAGAAAGATAATTGTGCTCCCACTAACTTTCTTGTAGACACAAGGTTCATCTTCATTCTTAATAAAACCAAAAGCTTTGATCGTATCATCGAATCGAAAATTCTAGTTTCTAGAAGCTTGCTTTAATCCATATATGAATCGTTGCAACTTACATACCTTTTTAGCATGCTATAGATCTACAAAACTCTTAGGTTGTATCATGTACACATCCTCAAGTAGATTTCCATTAAGAAATACGGTTTTGGCATCTATCTGTAAGATCTCATAATCATAGTAAGTGGCAATAGCAAGCATGATCCGAATAGATTTAAGCATCGCAACTGGTGAAAAAGTTTCATCATAGTCTATACCATGAATCTGCTTGAATTCTTTAGCCACCAATCTACCTTTATAGGTATGCATATGATCATCCATGTCAGTCTTCACCTTGAAGACTCACTTACACCCAATGGGTTTGATCCCTTCAAGTGGATCAACCAAAGTTCATACTTGGTTAGTGTACATGGATTCCATTTCGAATTTCATAGCCTCTAACAATTTCTCAGAATCTGGGCCCTGTATAATTTCCTGATAAGATGTAGGTTTGTTGAGAACAACAAACACTACATCACCGTGGTCAGACAAGAGAAAAGAATATCTCTCAAGTTGACGACGGATACTATCAAATCTGCGTAAAGCTTGTGCTACTTGAACAGGTTGTTGCTCCACAACTTCTTGCGATGTAACAAAATCATGATCCACAACATCTTGTGGTACTTGTTCAGTTTCCATCAAGGCGTTAGTACTAGTTTGTGTATCTTGAATTTCTTCAAGATCGACTTTACTCTCACTAGTTTTTCTAGAAACAAATTCTCTTTCTAGAAAAACATCATTTTTGGCAACAAACACTTTGCTATGTGTAGAATTATAAGAGTAATATCCCTTTGTTTCCTTGGGATATCCTACAAAATAGCATTTGTCCAATTTGAGTTCTAGTTTATCTAAGACTTGTCATCGAACGTAAGCCTCACAACTCCAAAATTTCATGAAAAACATCTTGGGACTCTTCCCAGTTCATATCGTATATGGTGTTTTTATGATAACCTTAGATGGAATGCGGTTAAGTGTGAAAGTAGCTGTCTCTAGAACATGTCCCCAGAAGGAAATAGGAAGATCTTTATGACTTATCATTGATCGTACAATATTTAATAAAGTATGATTTCTCCTTTCTGATATACCATCCATTGTGATGTTCTAATTGGAGTAAGTTGAGATATGATCCCACACTCAACGAGATGGTCATAAAACTCTTGGCTAAGGTATTCCCCACCTCCATCTGATCGAAGCATCTTAATATGCTTACCAAGTTAGTTTTGTACTTCATTCTTAAATTCTTTGAACTTTTCAAAGGATTCTGACTTGTGTCTCATCAGATACATATAGTCATATCCACTAAAATCATCAATAAAAGTAATGAAGTAATGATAGCCTCCTCTAACTGATATTCTGAAAGGGTCATATACATCAGTATGTTTAAGTCCTAACAAATCATTAGCTCTTTTCTGTGTCTACTAAATGGAGTTTTAGTCATTTTGCCTTGAAGACAAGATTCACATGACTCATATGATTTAAAATCAAATGAGTCCAGAAGTCCATCTTTATAGAGTTGAGATATGTAACTCTCATTTATGTGACCCAAGCGACAATGCCAAAAATATGTTTGGTTCAAATCTCTCATGCCTTAGGGATCTCAAATCTCTCATGCCTTGCTTGTCCTTGATATAATTGTCTAAGATGTTCAACCATATCATAAGCATCCATGTTCTCATGTTACTTCTGAAGCTCATAGTTCATGGTGGCGAGCATAAGACATGATACATCTAATGCATCATCTTGATGCTTCTTATAAGCATCCTAATCAGCTTTAGTGGCAGTAGTGGAGGGTGCTCCACGAATGGGTTGCTCTAAGACGTACTTTTTTCTTTCTTGCTTGAGAACTTTTCTCAAGTTTCTGTAACAGTTCATGAAGTTAGCTCTATTGAGCTTGTCTTTATTAAGGACAGATCGCAGAGAGAGGGTATTCGACGTATTTGATGACATGGTAATCTACAATAATAAAATACAGAAATAAGTATCATATTTAGATCATTCAATTAGGATTTTAATTAAATTATTCTCCCACTTAATTATAAAGCTTGGTAGGAGCAAGTCATGGATGTAGTTTTACCTATACTACTAGTTCCAAATCCAATTGCGATGACATTCATGTGGGACAAGATCCACGTTATACCTCATCTTGAGTTAACTTTGGCTAATCACCCAAGACTTAGTGTAACTTAGGTAGGTAACGTTTACTAATTACATCCTATGTAACTCTTATATCATTCGGTGAACAAGACTATTTATTGGTTTGCCCATCTTATGAAATCCACATTATATAGCTTATCTTGAGTTAGCTTTGGCTAATCACCCAAGACTAGTATAATTTAAATTTCATCATATGGGATATGTCTCTAAGTTCTCAATCCAATTGATAAAACTTAGTTAAGTCACACTCAAAATTTAATAGTCGAACATCACAATTGTCTTGTCGCACTCTAGGAAGATAAATCGAGTCACTTTGCTTTGGCAAAACCTAACTACAATTAATCGAGCTAGAAGTGAGTACCAAACTTTAGTAAGCATATATTAAAAGGACCTAATTATTGTTAAACTACACATGTATCACATACAATCATGGCACACATTAACATATATGCTAAATTAAACGTGACATGGTTATGACCCCATAACTACGATCTTCTCAAGACAATGAGAAGATCAAAAGGTCAACCTAGGTTTAAGCATCTTATCCAAGTGCTTCTTTGATCGTCGTGTGTTGTTGTCCTTCTCCCTTTTCCACCATTGTCCAATAGACTAATTCTTCTCTAATTTGTACATTACAAAACCTAAAGAAACCTCGAGTTACATTCGAGGGTAGTCTAAATTTACAACAAGAGTGATAAAAGATGAAGGCACGACACGCAAGCCATATTATGAATTACAACACACATCCAATCACATTGGGGTTAAAGGGCATAAACATGCACCATGTCATCTATATATTTATAATATCCTTATGACATAAATCTACTATAATTTCAACAACTAATTATGAGCTGCAATGTCATGGTGATCCCGCTAGCCAGTTAGCGGACGGGGTTCAAGGGGCCCTTGCGGGGGTGAGAGGGCAGCCCCCGCGAAAAATTATTTCGCATACTCATTGTATGAGTTGTTGCCATACCCGAGACCCTGCAACCCACAAAAATCGAGAGACCATGTTGTTCACAACACTTTGTCTGAGACCACCTTGCTGTTCACAACTTCTATTGGCCAAAATGTTGGAAGTTTATTTCTATCAAATGAATAGGTTATAGCACTTGTTCATAACAAGTATGAAGATGTTATATCCTTTAGTTTGTTCATATACTCACTGTTTCATTCCCAACAGAAAACTCATAAACGTGCAAATCATAATAAACCTATCATGCAATTTTTATATAACATATAAAATCTAACAACTTAGTATACGCCTTCGCAAGTAGCTCTGATACCAGTATAAGAAACTAGGGCGCTAAATACACAAAAAGCGCAACGAAAAATATCTAGTTCCTATCAGAAGATCCATGCGAACGAAGAAAACATATACTAAATTTTAACATGATAAGGAGTTATACCTTTAATACGTGTATTCGATCTCTCGACAATTAGGATCTTAGCACGATCACATGTCTGTGCCTCTTTCATTATCCACACAAACACAAGAAAATGAAGAGGACCAACACTCAAGGTTGTGCTAGCAACCCTCTTTGAGTTTCGGCCAAAGAAAGAGAGGAGAAGAAGAATGAATTCACACTTAAAAATGAGAGAAAAAAATATTTTTGTACTTCATCCAATGAAAATACTTAATGAGCATTAATTCACTTAATGAGACTTAATGAGCATTAACAATCCATTAAGGTCATTTTAAACTCTTCATTTTTTAATTCAATTTTAAAATTGAATGAATTTCGAAATTAACTCTTCTAATGTTTCATTAAACTCCATTAATCCTCTTTAGTGAATGAATTCACTTGAGTGTAACTCAAGTCTAATTTAAATTATATTGAATCTATATGGTTGGATTCACTTGAATCTAACTCAATTATTCTAATCCGGATATGTCAATCATCTCATAATTAACTCTTAGAGTCAATACTAACAGTCAAGACATAACAACATAATGATAAGTAAAAAAGCAAATAATCACATCGGTATGCTACTCTATAACTACACCTCGGTCCAACCTAACTAACATATAGGTATGCCTTATTAACAAATCAAGGTATAGTAGGACACTCGATATCCTATACTACAGTATGATCTTACTAATTCACATGCATGAATAAATATCAAGTTGGTAACCTAGTTCAATATTCTACAGCTATGCTACGGTATAGTATCACTAGCATAAAAGTACAACTACAATGACCATAAATAGCATGGATAACAACGAGACTACATGGATATCAAAATGGACTAAAACAAGTGCAAGTAGTAGGTCAACTCTAGAAATATATAAAGTAGAGACAAGGTAAGCAGTAACTACTATCTAATCAAAATATAGTAATAAATAATCATGCACTAGAATCAAAGATACTATAGAAGTCAAAGCAGGAACAACCCACCTCAGCGTAGAATATCTTAACGTCTTGATCGAAGTCTCGAGCTCGAATCCTATAAGTGCGGGATGGGAAGCAAATCTAAGGATCTATAATATATGAACCAATTGTTGGTGCGGTTAGCACTAACGATCTAACTCAGGTTTTGATGAATGATAAAGTAGGTTAAGTTAATTTTGTTGTGATCTAACACTTTAGCTGGGTGAACAGGAGAAATCCAGCTAGGTCAACGGACCGATTGGATAGCTGGTGCGAAGCCCAGCTAGGTCGACGAGCCGACCGGATAGCTAGCAAGAAATCCAGCTATATCGATGGGTTGATCGGATAACTGGTACAAAGTCTAGCTAAGTCAAAAGGTCTACCGGATAGCTGGCACGAAGTCCAGACAAGTCGACTGGCTGATTGGATGTCTGCCAAAAGATAAGTAAATGTAAGTCACTGGAGGGGAGTGACTTGGTGAGGGCGCGTTCCCCGTTTGAGGGAACTATAGACGTCGATTCAACTTAAATCCATTTTGGAAATCTAAGTTGAGATCGTGACTAGATTTTAGTCTCGAAGAGACAGAATCTAATTACTACTAAGTTTATATATATATATATATATCAGTGTTCGAAAACACGGGCTCGGCGGCTGCCTAGGCGCTGTGCGGCAGTAGGCCGAGCCAGAAACCCCCCAGGCGGGTGACCTAGGCGGCTCTCGGCGTAGATATTTAGGTTTTAATATTTTGTACCAAATTTGTTGTTTGTGTGTTTAGGGTTTAGAATTTAGGGTTTTGTCGTCTCTCAGCGCCGCTTCGTCTTCTCTCATCGTCGCTGCGTCGGCTTATCTCGTGATGCTTCGGGCGACACCGGAAGCTTCCGCGACACTTGCCATGGAAGCAACATCGGACTTCGTCGGGCGTTTGGCGACGCTTCGACACAGAATCGTCCGTTGGCCCGGTTCTCCCACGAGGTATCCGCTTGTCATGTGAGACAGCGTTTTAGATTTAATAAATTAAAACAATTCCTAAGCCGGATAATTTCAATAATAGGGTTGAAATTTAAATCTCAATTAAATATATTTTAAAAAAAAAATTATAATAAATATTATTAATTTATATAAAACAAATTTAAATATATAAAATTATATATAAAATTCTAATAACCATTATTAATTTATATAATCAGATTTAAATATATAAATAATATATTTAACTTTTAAATAAAAATATTAAATATTAATTTATATATCAACAGCTTTAAAAAATTATAATAAATATCATCATTTATCAGATTTAAAAATATAAAAAATATTTAAAATTTTTAAAAAAATATAATACATATTATTAATTTATATAAATCATATTTATAAATTTTATATATTATAAATTTATATTAATCGGATTTATAAATATTAAAATTTTAAAAATTCTAATAAATATTATTAATTTATATAAATCAGTTTTAAAAATAAAAAAATATGAAAATTAAATTAAAATTTTAAAATTCCAATATATATTATTAATTTATATATAAAACAGATTTAAAAATATAAAAATATATTTAAAATTTAATTTATTTAAACAAATATCTAATAAATTTTATTAATTAGATTAAGATATATAAAAAATATTCTCAGACTTGTTAATGACATTGTTATATTTCATTATTTTGTATGGTATGATATAATTAAATTTTATTATCATGTTATGTCTTGTTATATATAATTTTCAGATTATCCATTATCAATGGTAAGCAATCCATCTTGACAATATGTCACTCAACCCGAATCCAGGATTCTTAGAAAAAGTCGAATGACGCCGGATGGGAGTTTGGGATATTAATTGATCCTAAGAACCTCGACAAAATTAAATGTAAGTTATGTGGAAGCAATGGGGGAGTGTATAGGATAAAGGAGCACATTGAAATATGGAAATGTATCCGGTTGTCGAAAAGCATCTCAAGAAGACAAAATAAGTGCAAACAGAAAGAAGAACAAAATAATGGAAGAACAAAGTTGTAGGCAGAGGTGACTATTTCTCTAGGCGAAGAAGAAGGTCTTGAAATTGAAGGGATGGATGGAATTAAAAAACCTCTTCACTTTACCCAATGGATAGATATGCATCGACAATTGCTCCAGAAAATGCAGGCTCCAGTGGAAGTAAAGTGTTTCGCTAAAAAAATATAAATGAGGCTCTTTTCAAATAGAGAACTCAACAAGTTCAACAATATGTTGAGAGATGGGTTTATGAAAATGGAATCTCATTCAGTGTTGTTGATAATGATAGCTTCAAGCAACTAATTCCAACTCAATAACAACTTAGGGAGCCATATTGAAAGCAGAAGTTGAAAGAGCAAAATAAATGCTGAAGAAACATGAAGAAGAATGAAAGAATGGATGCTTTCGATCATGACAATCGTGGGTGATAGAAAAGAAGAAGCGTCTTAAATTTGTGTGTTAATTCAAGGAGGGTACTACATTTTTAGAGTCTAAGGAGTCTTCAGATGACGCACATCTGAACTTATTTTTGAGTATGTTGACAAGTGTATTGAGCAGTAGGAGCTCGAGAATTGTTATAGACAATACCACTAATGATATGGTTGTAGCTAAATTGATGAGAGAAAAGCGACCTAGGATTTTTTGGAGTTCATGTGCAATTCACATGGTTAATCTCTTGCTTGAAAGTATTGATAAACTTTCACGATATAAAAAGGTTATTGAGCAAGCCAAGTCTTTTACCATTTTCATCTATACTCACCATAAGACTTTGCCATTGATGAGAAGTTTCACGAAGAAGAGAGATATAGTCCGATCAGGAGTTACCAGGTTTACATCAAATTTCCTCACATTGCAAAGTTTGATTGAAAAAAAAACTAGTTTAAGAATTAAGTTTACAAGTGATATGTGGGAGAAATATAAATGGTCAAAACAAAGGAAAATTGACACTATGGTGATGAGCTGAGCTTTTGGAATAGTGTGACACTTTGTTTGAAAATATTTGCTCCTTTGGTAAAAGTTCTTGATTGGTAGATGGAGATAGAAAGTCATCGATGGGGTTTTATGCCGGCTTCTTCAAGCTAAAGAAGATATCAAGGTGGCTCTGAACAACGTGGAATCAAATTATCAGCCTATCATAGCCATTATTGAGTCAAAAATGAAAGATAGATTTGATACATCATTGCATACCACTGTTTTTTTTGTTGAATCCTTATTTTTACGATAAAGATAGTTCTATTGCTCTTTATGAGGAGGTCGCGACGGGGATTTTTGAATGTATGGAAACTTTGCATGCCAATGAGTTAGATCTACAAGATACAATTATTAACAAAGAATTTCCAAAATATAGAGATAAGACAGGGTTATTTGGAAAAACATTGGCAGCAAAAACATGTGAAAAAAATGATGATACATTAGATCCATGTGAATGGTGGAGTACATACGGTGCTCACACACCTAACTTGCTAAGGGTGGCATTGAGGACATTTTCATTAACTACAAGTTCATCTAGGTGTGAAAGAAATTGGAGTACATTTGAAAGAGTAAGTTTTAAACTTTCAGCCTTTAATTAAATTAGTTATAATTTTTAACGTCTATACTATATATTCAGGTACTAACTATAATATTGACTTTCTCTATTTTTTTTAGATTCATACAAAGAAAATAAATAGGTTGGATGCCAACAGGTTGAACAATATGGTATTTGTCCAATTTAATGCTAGATTGTTGAACAAACAAAAAAAAGAGAAAAAGAAAGGAATGTCGATGTCCTTCTTGCAAAAGATGCTTCAAACGCACAAGGTTGGATTGTAGATGGTGAGGAAGATGATGAAGTTGAACTAGGTTCCGGGCTCACTTGGCAAATCGTTGATGAAGTAAGTGGAGCAGATGAAAATCTACAACCCCGAAGAAGCTCTAGAGTGAGAGAACTTCATGAAGATGATTTTGAATCCGAAGAAGAAGACGAGGATCACAATAATGATATTGAAAATTATGGAGAACAAGTTATTGAAAATTATGGAGAAGAAGAAGAAGTAGAAAATATGAGTCTATGAGATATTATTAGTTGTATATTTTTGAACTCATTTTGTTAAGACATGATTTATGTTATTGTGATTATATTTTGCTTAGTGGTTACTAGTTCACAATATATTGTAATCTTGAATTAACTATTGCTACTATTTTAATGTTTTCCACATTTAAAGTTGTTTTAGCTTATAGCGAGGTTTTAAAATTTGAGTTGGATATATATCCTATTGTTTACTACATGATTATGATAACTTCTGCGTATTCTACTTTTGTTTCTTTTACTCATATTTAATGAGTCTAGTATATTTCCTTTGCATAAAACTATTAGTTTTCTTTTATAGTTTTTCATTTTTTTGTATTGGAAAGTATGCATTTATTTCAGCATACATAGTTAGATCTCCATTGCTATGAAATTGTTTAAGACAATATTTAGATTTGCATATGACATTATCCACAGTCCACATGAGAAACAAGGGATACCGAGGAATCCTCCTAGCGGGCGCTAGTCCCGGCCTAGTAAACCTGGGCAAGCGTTAGTCTGTAGGTTCTAAAAATTCGCTGAAGCTAGTCGGACGACAGATTTGTGCTAACTTTTGTTTTGCAGGGTAGTATAATATTTATTACCTAGGACTAATCTTTTCTCGCAGGACAAAAACTTTTACAGGAAAAAGGGATCCGGGCGCCCGGAATGCAAAAGTTTATCTCGTCGCAACGTGGAGCGCGCTGATTGGCTAGACAGACGTCACGCTCCAGGCGCGCGGAAGGGATCCGGGCGTCCGGAGCTTCCTATATAAGGAGGCCACCACCTGGAGCAAAGGACAACAATTTTCTTTCTGTGATTACTCTGTTGCGCACTGCTCCTGCGACGCTACGAAGCTCTTCCGGCAACCTGTGGCTCAATTTCTTGTTGTTGTCGGTATTTCTTTTTTCTTGTACTCAATCGTGTAACATTTTACGAATTTTTAGTGATTGCCCAACGAAAGTACTCTCACGTGCAACCTTAGTGTAGGAGTCGACAAAGACTCCGAACTAAGTAAAATTGATTTTGTTAGCGTTGTGTTTTATGTTTCCGTTTCTTACTCGATAACGATTTTCGAAGATCGCTATTCACCCTCCTCCCCCTCTAGCGAACTTTACGATCCAACACCAATAAATCAAGTTACTCATCCTATTAGTAACTCCATACTAATAATTACTAAGTAGTTAATGAGTTATAAATTTGATTACTGATTCAATAAATCCTTAATCATATTATCTAATTATAACCAATCTGTAAACCCACTCTCAGATTTCACAAATGCATAAATCAATAAGGTTATTAATAATAATCCTAAAGCCAATTATCTATTAATTAATAATCATCATTAAACTAGTTCAACCTTCATCAGCTAATTTAATCAATCATCAATTCATTAATTAACCCCAAGTTAACTTACTGGTATCCTCTTCCTCTTCCTACTTACTCGAACAATAACACTGTTTAATCAACATTTACCCAATTTCTTTATAACTCAGTTAATTAATTCAATCAACAATTATCTAATAGCATTATCTGATAACCTCATTTAATATGTTACTCAATAATGAAATTTAAATTAGAATTTCTTTACCTTTATTGTTCGGCCCCTCCTCCGACAGCTTCAACTCCAGCAGAGGCTAGCTCACGGTGGCCGACGATGGCCCTAGGTCAAGGATAGCTGCCGGCGACTAGTGGTCACAACGGAGTTGGGTATTGGAGGCGGCGGCGATTGCAAAGGGTCGGTCAACTATTGCCCGCAACAATTGTGCACAGCAAGGGAGAAGGAAGGAAGGCGGTCGATGTATAGACGGGGTAAAGGATGCCCGACACGGCGGTCCGTGAGCGTCAACCAAGAAGAAACACAGTTGTGGCCTGCGCGCTCAAGGCGGACCACCGACCATGGAGATGGAGGAGAGAGATGGGTGGTGGCGGCAGCGGTGCACGATGCCGACTGAGAGAAGCACTGTCGCGCCTTTGCGAGAAGTGGCGAAGTAGATCAAG
>NW_024589952.1:0-107093 GCF_018446385.1 Zingiber officinale | reverse complement strand
AGTGTTGGGATGTTATTAATCTTGGTAGTTACTGATTGTACTGAAATTAAATAGAGAAATTTATTTAAGCTCACGATTTTACTAAAGCCAAGAACATATTAAGTAATATAAAATTATGCAAATAAAATAAAATTTTAAATGCATATAAATGAGCTCTTTATGAGATACCAAGTATAACATAATGTGCCTTCCTTTGACCGACACATTATTTGTTAGCGATACTCTCTAATATAACTCAAACTTTAATTGACCACACAATGTGCCTTCCTTTGGGCAGACCCATTGTGCATAATATGATACTTTATATGAGTTATATTTTGGTTCATAGCTTACAACGACCTTAATCGGCCACATAATATGCCTTCCTTTGGGCCGACATATTGTGTGCATGATCTGAACAAAATAATATTTTGTTCTATAGTTGTAAGCTACCTTATGCATATATCTAGCAAAAAAGTAATCTTCCTTTGGGCCGATTACTTTTAGCATAGATATACGTCTACCAACACAAAATACACTAAACCTACCTAAGGTGTCTTCCTTTGGGCCGACACATTAATTCAACTTAGTAGTACGTTGTGTAGATAAACCCAAGAAAATACTGGAAACTTAATTCGAACAGAAATTATTTAATCAACCTTAACAACATAAAATTAAACTTTTTAATTAATTGATACCTTATAATAATCGATCGATTACCTCAATCAATTTGAAAGTCTATTATATACAATTATATTATTATATATAGAATTTTTCTTTAAGGAGTTAAAATTATTTTTAAATTCTATAATTAAATGAGAGTATTTAACACTATTTAATTTCTTGATTAATAATGCATTAAAAATTTAATGCATTTTTTTCGTTTATTTACTGTTTCACGTTGAAACAGTGATTATTTGTTTTTTTAATTTCTTTTTATTGTTTCGTTGAAACAGTTGTTTGGATTTTTTTTTACTGTTTCACGTAATAGAAAAAAAAACTTAATAAAATAAATTTTCTTTGCATTACTGTTTCACGTTGAGACAGAAAAACTTAAAAATAATAATAATAATCTTAATCGATTAAACAATTAATAAATTCTAATCTATTAATAATCGTCATAATCACACGTTTAAGACGAAAAATTATTTATGAAAAATTCTTAATCAATTTCTATCAATTCTATTGA
The DNA here is from genome assembly GCF_018446385.1 of Zingiber officinale. NCBI lineage: Eukaryota > Viridiplantae > Streptophyta > Magnoliopsida > Zingiberales > Zingiberaceae > Zingiber > Zingiber officinale. The sequence continues at coordinate 105,925 of NW_024589952.1, read as the reverse complement.
TGTTTTAGACTTGATAATATATTGATCGATCAAACCAATCTATTAAACTATTACTACACGGAAGATCAAGTCTTTCCTAGATTTTCTATACAAAAGATTTCGACGATCAAATAATTATATTATACTAGGAAAATTAATCTAGCATACAAACAATAAATCGATGAAAAATTTAAACTTTATTGCCAATGAAAACGATGAAACAAAAACTTGGCTCTGATACCAATTGATGGTTCTCGTAAAACCTAAACCACATGGATTCTAGACAATCAAAGTAAGAATTCGAATAGAAAAAACAAGAACATATGAGCATGGATCTTCGTTTTATCGAGAACGCGACATAAGAAAATAAATACTGTAATTACAAAGAACTTGAATGCAGCGGAATCGTCATGGTTCTTCGTGCAGAGCTCGTCGATCCAACAATCCTACCGAAGAAGGAGGAGAAGAAAGTTGGCCTTCCGGAGGAGTTAGGGTTGATGGCGCCAGATTCTCTTCGTCAATGAGAAACGAAGAGACGTCTCAAGATTACCCTAATCCTCTGGGGACTATCCCATTAGATAGTGCACATCTATTATCAACCCATTGATGATAATAGATGTGGAATTATAAATCCATATATACTAAACATCTATTAGCAGCAAATAACTGATATATAGGAGACTGATCAGTAAAACGGAATTTCCAAAAACATGATAAGATATGACAAGTTATAGCCCTAATGCGGTGGGTAATCATAACCGATATATGGTCTCACCCCTTAGAGGAATTACATTTAGGGGATTGATTAGTAATACCATGGAAAACAAGATGATTAACAGTGTTATGTTTTTGACTAAGTTATGTTTCTATCATGAATTCTGAATGTTTTGTTAGAAGTATATGTTTTCGTTTAAGTTATGTTTCTATCATGAATTCTGAATGTTTTGGTAAAAATATATGTTTTCGTTTAAGTTGTGTTTTTATCATGTTTCATGAAATATGTTTTCGTCATGCATTCTGAATGTTTTGTTATATTTTGTATTCTGTCATGCTATGTTCGATCGATCTCACTTACTGAGTGTTTCCCCAAGCACTCACCCTCCCCCCCCCTTTACTCCCATCTCCAGATAAAGACGAGGAACAAGTTGAGAAGGAGGAGTAGGAGATGTTTTGGGGTTGGTAATGAAGTCGTGTCCAAGTGATTCTTCTTTTTAGTTCATGTTATCCTTATTTGTACACTTTCGCTTTTGAATTGTAAAGACAATATATTTTCATTATATTGGTTGGTATGCACTTTATGAGGCTTGTTGTTTTCGAGTATTTATATTCGCGAGTAACGTCGGTGTCACGCGCCTTGGTCACAGGGCGTGACATCTTTTCCTTATTCCAATGCAATCTTACTTTGATTGAGAAAAGAAAACAAGTTTTAAACGGGCAAGATTCATCCCCTTTTCTTGTTTCTTTCGATGCAACATTATTTGCATGGTTCACATTTGTATTTTATTTTATTTTTTATTGTTTGTATATAACAAGAATTGTAAGAGATTTCTCTACCTCCGGAAGATATTTGACAAAGAGAAAGCTAATGGTGATTTTATTAAAACGGTAGTATGTGAAGTAAGAATCAGCTTCTGAATTATATTAAGTCGATTTATTTTGTGTTTATTTCTATTGTTCTATGTTTATTTGCATTTTCGCTGCATTAACCTTTTGGAGACATCACAACACAATCGAATTGAAATGAAATTGAGAATCGCTATTTACCCCATCTAGCGATGCCGTCAATCCCAACACTCTTTTCTTTGGCTTTATCAATATTTTGCGTGTTTCCCTCTCCAAATTAGGTAGATCAATAGGTTAAGGATCTTTGAATTTGAGTCACTAACTGGTTGGAAGAACAGGAGAGATTTATTTGCAGCAAATGTTTTTCTCCTATGTATTTATTTGCCTTTTTGGTATCTTTCAACTCAGTAGTCCAATATGCATGACAACTCTATATATATATATATATATATATATATATATATATATTTATATTTATTTATTTATTGATGATTATAATGACTATGTGCCTGTTATTAGTAAGATTCAGTAATTACATTTCTGATATTGATTGGGAGGTTACTTAATCCTTGCACATCACTCATTTCTAAAAAGAGAAATGTTTGCTTTGTTATGTTCATGGATGAAAAGACTTGAGAAGTTCTTGACACACAGGCTCATCACTCACTTCTCAAAAGAGAAATGTTTGCTTTGTTATGTTCATGAATCAAAAGACTTGAGAAGTTCTCGACACACAGTCCCTTCCCTTCCCTTCCCTTCCCTTCTCTTCTGCCAGGCGAGAATGCAACTAAGTGTTAGTTTACTTGCATGGAAAATATTAGGGGAGGAGGAAGACGACACAAGATAATTTTCTGAGCCTGTCTCGCACTATTTTCACTTCACATGTTCATTACTATTTACTTTTGTTGGCCCAATCAAGTGACAATTAAAATGGAGCTATTGTCAATCGATTAGTTGGCCACCAGGTCCAATTTTCATCGAACATAAGACAAAGTGTACTAAATAAATATAATTTATATAATTAAACAGCTTTAAGATCAACAAGCTTTTATAGCTCAGTTGGTTAGAGCACCCGTTTAGTAAGCGGGAGGTCTTGAGTTCAACTCTCAATGAAAGCAATTATTTTTATTGGAAGTATTTTATGTAATAAATAAAGTTTAACACATTAAAATTAATAATTTATTATATCTCAGTTGGTTAGAGGACTTGATTAGTAAGTAGAGGTCTTGCTTGCTTTCAATTCTAAATGAAAGCAATTATGATTTTTTGTAGCATTTAATTTGATCAAGAATATGTAATCTTAACTAATGCTATTACAATTCATTAAAAATAAGTTAATATCATAATTATTTTAGAACGCAAATACACTAAATTATGGGGAAAAAATATTCAATTGATTATGTGAAAAATATAAACTATTTTTATTTAAAGCATTAAATTTGATCAAGAATTAAATTTGTATTAATTTCTTTTTAAAGCGAATTTGATCAAGAATTGAGTGGTTTGGATTTTTTGTTTAAATATAAACTTGATTTCAAAATTAAGAATGTTTTTACTAAATTTTTATAGCTCTATTAATATCTGGCCACTATATTTGACTCTCTCTATCTATATATATTTTAAATTACAATGGCTAAAATAGTGGAATAATAAATTTAAGTTTTTAAGTTTACCATTAGGATGCCTTAGTTGGTTTAAAACTTTTGATGTGAAAGATGATGTGGTAAAAATAAATCTACTTTTTTATGTTTATCATTGGGATGCTTTAAGAAGAATAAATGTAGATATTTGGAGTTTGAAACTTATATTATGGGGGATTTTATTTAATGGGTAATAAATCTGAGAGCGCGTTGATAGAATGAGCCTCAAAGTATGTTAATTTATTTTGATAGTCAAGAAGAAAATTTTTGTTGAATTAGATCAATCTATAATCTTTCATAATTTATTTTATGTCAATTTTTTTTTAAAAAAAAACATGGGTGATAAGTTAGATATTTCAAATTTACTTAAAATTAGAGTAAATGTCGTCTATCTATTATTATATATAAAAAAAAAAGTCGACTTTGAGTAATATGTAGTTTGAGATGATTATCGATGATGATTGATTGACTGATTGTGCTAAATGAGTTGATTGGATTGAATTAAATCGTTGAGGAATTCTCATATGCAGGGTACGAATACATTCTAACAAATGAATTATTTGCTCTGCAAGCCAACAACTGGAAACCCTAAAGTGCCCCACTGCATCCACTCTGCAAGTAAACAGAAACATGACACCAAATTCTGCAGTAAGATCCCATGCATGCCAAACGTTACTTAATTCACCTTGAAAACCAGAAGTGCAGTCCATGTTGGTTCAATTGGAGTTTGGGCTGGTTAACTGCTGTTCCAGTTTGTTCGACTAAGGCTCTACTAGTTAAGATCAGACAAAGAAACAGGTCACTTGGGCACTCAACCACTACAAAGAGAAAACGACGTTTCGCCAAAATCAAAGTATGATGTGCTATTTGAGAATTCCCAAAATCTATAGGAGATAAAACATTAGCCACGGTGTGAGTTTAAGTTCGAGCGACACGGCTAATTTGATGATTGCTTCCTAGCTAGTCGTTTCTTCGGGGGGAATATATAATGATCTCCTAGTCGATCTATAACAATTCGAGCTATAGATGGTTGTTATCAATTCGAGTGATAAAGTAAGTAAAGCGGTCGCCGAACAAACCTTAAACAGCCGTTGAGACTTGAGAGTTTGAGGTGGTGCGGTTAAGTGCGACATCGACACTCAGAAGAAAAAGCTCGTGTTCAAGCAAAAAAAACACAAAAAACACAAAAAAACAAAAAAAACAAAAAACAAAAAAAAAAAGGGGAAAGCCAATAAAATCTCCATCTTAGCTGTCAACTTCTTGAATCATGTGAATACCAAACCTGCATAAATACTTCCCACTCAATGCTCACTTAATTGGAGATTATTTTAGGTAATTTATCAAATCAGGCATTCAACTTTACAGAGTATTTAAAACGTTATTCATACGACGCGTTTTGAATAAACTCAAAAATAATATAAGATCGATAATTAAGGGGGGGTGTATTTAATGTTAGACTTTTAATTATTTTGAATAATTTTTGTGGATTTTAAAAGTCTAGGTGTATTCAATTTAGATTTTTATAAATCTATAGAAATCTAATGGTATCCAAATTAGATTTTTATAGAGTTTTAAAAAGTCATGTGGTATTCAAACTCGACTTTTTAAAACTCTATTAAAATCTTTTGGTATTCAAAATTTTAATAGATTTTCATGGATTCTTTTAGAATTTCTTAGATATAAATTTTAACCAATGAGAGCTCTCCAAAATACTTGGTACAAGTTTAAATATAAAATAAAAAGTCTTCTCCTCACCCTTGAGATTTCTATAGACTTCAAATCATTTTAATTTTTTACGAATAAGTCTTTTCTCTTGCTACTCCTCGATTTTGATAATTTCTTTAAGTTCCGTCCAGAGCCTACCAATACAATAGTACACAGTCCAACTTGATGCATATTCAACCAAGAATCTTCACCACTTTGATCAAATTTAACACTATTCTCGATGTTATTCCTTCACCATCTTGATCACGTCGACAATTTACCATAGAGATTACTTTAGAAGTGTGTTAACCTCTGTTATAAAATTAACTATACATGTCCTTTTTTTTACTTTATTATTATTTTTTTTTGAATTTTATTTTTTTCTTTATTTTTTTTTGTTTTTAAGGTTTACGTTTTTTCTAAATTTATGTTTTTTTTTCTGTTTAGGTTTTTTTTAAAAAGTTTTTTACTTTACGTTTTTTTAGTTTATGTTTTTTTTAAAATTTTTACGTTTTTCACTTTACGTTTGTTTTAGTTTAAGTTTTTTTTAAAGTTTATATTTTTTTCTTTACATTTTTTTTAAGTTTACGATTTTTTTTAGTTTATGTTTTTTTAATTACCCTTTTTTAATTTTCCTTTAATTTTTTTTAAAGTTTACGGTCTTTTTTTAAATAAAATTTTTATTATAAAAAGTTTGGCTTGTGCTGGATTACATAATTTTCTTCGCAAGGAGTGTTGTTCTGATGAATTTCTAGTTGAACCAGATAATGAAACTTCATCATCCTTACCAGAACAAGTTCATGGTATCGATTACTTTGATCAATTATCTGATACTCAAGAACAACAACGAGCAAATGCCAATGCATGGAGAGATACAATAGCGAATCGAATTTGGAGCGGTGTTTATCATATTGGCAATAACGAAACGAATATTTCTTTCTCATAAATCCACAAGTTTTCATGAAAACGTTTATAAATGTCTGTAAAAGTCTTGCAAAAAAATCTATAGAACTCCATAAAATTCTTTCCACAACTACGCGAGATTCTATATAAGTTAATAAAAATCAATCAACTTCACAAAAGTCTATCATTAAAAAAAAGTCAATGAAAATCATTCAATCTCTTGATTGAATACACCCCCCTTAATGATATGATAGTTAATGGTAAAATGATGTGGCGATTAAAATTAAAATGAGATGATAGTTTCGTGGGTAAAATTCTCATTATAAATTTGGACGGATCTAGAGTCGGTTAAATCTACGAGCTTCAACTCTTCATTTCTCATCAGTAAGACTCCCAGTATAAATTGAGATTTGAGACGGTCCTAGAATTGATCGGACCTACGAGGCTCAGCTCCCCACTTCTCATGAGTAGAATTATTAGTATAAACCTAGTCAACTCCAAGCCAATCGGACTCCTTCTAGGCAACAATATTATCAAAGAATCGTAACAACTTATCAGAAAATAACGGTTATTCATCATAGAATATTTCATTTCTCTTATATATACATGCAATTGAACTTTCCTTTCTCTAGAGGAAGGTAAATTCTCTATCACTCGACATATCCTTACGTCAGACATTCTCTACTGTCTCATTATTACGGAGGTTATGAGAGGCGGTATAAAAAAGTGTTCTTTCCGTTGGTTAGGGGCACGTGCACATGCATCCACATACTCATCTATACTACTATTCTACTGTTCATTTCGGGCTTGTTACGTAACTGTCGGAGTGTCTGCACCAGGGACCCCTTTCCTGACCTAGTGACTAACACTTCTTTTCCCAGTTCTCATTTTTGCCACGCAAGTTTATCCGCGTCATCAGGATCTTCGACTTCATACAATCAACATCAAAACTATCTAACTAACACATCATCTTCCTCACTTCAGATATGATCATATACTATAGGATATTTACCTATAATAAAATGAAAAATTTTAAATGATGACTATTCGGCGAAGAATCGTTTGTACTTTCATATTATATTTATTTGATGGACAAACCAAAAGAAGATCTTGCTCCTCACGAATTTATTTATTTATCAGAAAATAAATAAACAATTAAAAGGCTTGATCTATTTTAATATTTAACTAAAGATCGTATTCCCTCCACTCGAAAATGCCCATTTGCCCAATGCAGGAAGGATTTTTTTTTTTCTTGAATTCCTTTTCCTTGTTAGGACAGTGAGAATTAAACGGCATGAATAACTCTACTTGCTTCATGTCTTCACTTTGTGCTCATCATTGAATGCACAGTGAAAATAATCAACATTGACATCATATGCACAACATCTAATTTTACTTGATATCCTAATCTAAGGGTTAACTCATAGTGATTTTCCTCCACTATGATCTTCTTCTTTCTCATAAATTTTTCGAAGGCAAAGAAGACTCTTACTAGCTTGATTACACAAGAACATAACAACAAAAGCAAACATAAATATAATCAAAAGCGAAAACGATTTTACAATGAAAACATTGCTTTGCCAGCTATCTTTTATTTGAAAATACCTCTTATTGATTTGGAAATGCATAAGCAGTTCATCTCAGAATCTTCGAGAATCGATGCCCAAAATCTCCTCAAGAACTTTTTTTTTATAGGCTTCAATCGGGGCTGATTTCCGCCTATTTGTCAATAGATCTTACTCATCAATCGATTGATATGTCAAATTCGACCGTTTAAACTAACAAAATGACTCATTAGTCGAGTCTAGCAATCGAATCGACTTGTTCTGTTTGGTTCTGATCATTATTAGCCGGCTGATTCCATCAGTTGAGTCTTACAATCGAATTGACTTACTTCTGTTCAATTTCTAAAGTCATTAGTTGACTGATTAAACTTATCAGTCAATTGATACATGTAACATGAATTTTACAAACATAGATCTCTAAACGAGCTCCATTTCGCAATGAAAATCGGTTCGTTCTGACATTTAAGTCAAAAGTTATGGTCTTCAGAAGTTTGCTCTGTTGGAATTCCCTCATTGTCCAATATCTAATCAATCTTAACTAGTTGAGACTTTACGCCTTGTCGTTAAGTGTTCAGTCACTCTTGATCCCCATAGACTTTTCATCTCATACCAAGTATCCGGTCTTCTATGATCCACTTGGACTTTTCTTTTATCAACTTCCGATTGGACTTTTGATTACCAAGTGCTCAATCTTCTATGAATCATTTGAACTTTTTTTTGTAACTTCTCGTTGGACTTTCGATTACCAAGTGCCCAGTTCTCTGTGATTCACTTAGATTTTTTTTCTTGTAGTCAAGTATCCAATAACTTTGACCTACTTAACTTCTCACAAATATATTAATCAAAAATTAAAATATAAACTCGAGCAACCCTAGCTTGGTCAACCTTGGCATGAGATCGATTGCACCAATATCCTCCTATATTTCATTTTTTTTTCTTTTGAATAAGTAGGCCTAAATCAAAGAGTTGAATAGTCGCTGCGCACCTAAATCGAGCAAAACAATTGTAAGAAACAAAATTAATTAATTAATTTTGTTTTAATTGTTTTATTAAGCATTTTAGTAAAAAAAATATTATATTTTTATAATTCAGATGTCCTACTGTTTGAATCTGAGATGATTAACTTGATCTCACAAAATTTTTTATCAAACATCAAAATAATTAAATTTATGCCAAATTGGCATAGATGGGCTCAAGAACCGCTAGGAGTGTCACAATATCAATTTTATTTAAAAAAATAAATAAATCTAAACTCACTGAGATCGTCACTCGTCAGACACTTTTAACGAACGATTGATTATACTGAAGAATTTAATTTTCATAAAAAATAGCATAGTTGCATTTCATGGTCCCATAAGTCCATTTATCTTCTTCTTCTTTTTCAAATTTAAGTTCAAATCATCAAACACCTTTTAGTAGCTACAAGTGTTATGGTCAAGGTCTTTGTTTTATTTCACCAATGATCTCTTCAGTTTCTTCGTATTCTTGATTTTAGATTTTCAACCTTTTTTGGCCATCCAACAAAGGTGATCATGCTAATGAAAAAATTGATTTCTTAAATACATTGATTACCGCACCCTCAAATTTAGAGTCATCAATCACTTCTAGTCACTTTTGAGCAAATGTGTTTAATAATCTTTAAAAATTCAAATTTACACAGTTGAGTGATCTAAGGAAAAAAAAACATGGTTAGACTCGGAGAACCCCAATAAATCTAAACTCTCTAGCACCATCAAATACTTTTACTTAGAAGTGATTAAAAAGTGGTTGGTACAGTTGGCCAGGGTGGCTAAGGAATAGATCATTAAAGTTTATATTTAGGGTCTCTATTATATTGGGCCCAGCAATTTATATATATATATATATATATATATATATATATATAATATTTATTAAATTAAATATGAATATTAGTTTAGAAATATATGAATTTGAAAATTAAATATTTAAAATTATGTTTAATATAAGTTTTAGTCTAGATTTATTTTAATTTTTTAATTAGCTAAATTCAATTTGATCAATAATTTTTAATTTTTTAGATTTAATCAATAATTTTTAATTTTTAATAGATTAAAATTAAATTTGTTTATTTTTATTTTTTTACGTCAAATTATATTTAATTGATAAACAATTAGATTTGGTTGGTAATTTATTTTTTAATTAAAATTTGATCATAATTTTTTATTTTTTATTTTTAATTGATAAAAAATTAATTTATTAACCAAAATTAAGTTTGATTAATAAATTAAAAATATTTATTGGTTATACTTATTATTAGTACTTGATATTGATTTATAAAAATACTTTTTTAAGTCAAAAGCATATTTAATATTACACTTCGTTATCATTTTTATACCCTTATTATTATGCGCTTGCTCCTCCACAAGTTATTTTACATACTTTTAATAATTCATAGTCAATGTTTACTAATTAAATATTTTTGGCTAAATAAATTAGATTGTTAATTTATCAAATTTAAAATTGATAAAAAGATAACTTGATTTATGAAGCTCTTGAATTTCAGAGAAGGGTCTATTATACATAGTAACTATATCTGCTACTCAAACTTGTTATTTCTAGATCATACAATAATAATTTTATCGTTGCATCAAAACTTTTTTTCATCGGAGTTGATCAATGTTTTTTAAATAGAAATTAAAATATATATTAATAATATTATAATAATTTATTACTCATTGCCAAATTAATTAGTATTTTTAATATATTATTGATGAAATTTCATCTTATTCCAATGACCTAAATAATTTTTTACAATGTATGAAATTATCTTTTAAATTTTACTAATAAAATTAAATGTTTCTAATAATATTTTTAATATTTATTTATTTAATAAAATATTAAGGCTTCAAATTTATATCTAGGACCTCAAGAATTACTGAGACGACCCTAGTTGATAATTGTATGAGTATTTACTTCGATAAGTTCTGAGGTCAATCCTCAACAGGTATAAAATATATTTGACGTTCCTCATGCGACTATTGTATTAAGATAAAATATTCTTCATAATTTATTTGTCTGTATTTAACCGTGGGACCGATGATATTAGATTGTTTTAGATAAACGATATCGCATTTTACTTCACTTAACCATAGCTAAAAAATATGAATAGATTTAAAAACCACTAAAAGTGCTTAATTTGAAAATGTTTAAGCTCTTTAGAGTCATTAAACATTTTTGGCCAAAAATATCTAATGACGATAAACTAAAGAGTTCAAAATCTTGAAAAAAAAATGAACAAACTTAGGTGATCACTAGTAATGAATTTAAGATTTCTATAGTCACCAAACACATTTCACCAAGGACTATCAAATACTTTTTGAAAAAAAAACATTTGATGGCTTTGAAGTGCTCTAAATCTAGGGGGAATAAAGAAATGAACTTAGGAGATTATCATGGGCACAACATTAATAATTTGAAAGGAATTCAAGTTCTTTAGGCTATCAAATACATTTTTGTTAACCAAAAGTACTTGAAGAGCTCAAAATATTAAAATAAACAGATGGAGTTATGAGGCTATTAGAAGTGCAACTGCGTTCATTAAACACAAATTTGAAATTTTTAAGGCTACCAAATACTTATGTTAATTTGAAAGTATTCCAAACTCTTTAGGACTATTAAATACATTTTATCAAAAAAGTGTTTGACGATCCTAAAAAGTTTAATGAAATAAGGAAGGTTTTTTTTTTTTTGATTTCTTGCCATGGTTTGATTCAGTCCAAGTTAAGACTCATATTTGAAAAATTTTCCGATCCTTTTTATTTGACAATTTTAGTTATCAGTATAAACTATTTCTTTTTAGTATGTGGTATCATAATTTCAATGAAATTGTTTTTTTTTAAAGTCATTTATCTACCAGTCAAGTCGAGTCGTTCACTATATCAACAATTCTTTCTTTGTCCTTCAGACTTTTTATCCAAACAATCAATCAAGAAGTTCAATTATGTAACAAAAAAAAAAAATACGATTTGCTTGTCCCAACGCTCCCGCCATCCGTCCCTAAGTCAACACGGAGGAGGTAAATCATGGGTGACTACTAGCCATTAGTGCAAATGGCCAAGACATGAGGGAGGTTATGCTCGATCATGTTGAGTTTTGACTCCAAGACCTCATGTGACAACACTTTATGTTTTAACCATCGCACCGCCCTAGACCAAGCATATGGTCGAGTCAATAGAGCCGAGTGAGCAGCCTGATCTATAAAGGTTAGTTGATCCGATTGATCTAGGTGGGTTGGATAGGACGGTTAGCCCAGCCGGTTGCTCTACGAGGGCCAAGTAGGGTATTCAGTCGAGCTATACTAATTGATCGAGCTAGACAGGTCGCTCGGTCAGACCTAAAGTAACTCATATCAGAAACAGCCACTAACCAGAACATGGCGTAAAACATTTACCAAGCAAAATATTTTTCGAGACTCTCAAAACAAAAAAAAAAAAATTAACAATGGCGGGGCGGTGGGAATTGAAGGCATTTGAGTTTTGATTTTTTTTATTAAAAATAAAATGATTAAAAATTTAGAAATATTTTTTTAGAATAAAAATTGGAATTTTTTATGAAAATTAAAAAAATGAAAATATTTTATTTTATTTGTAATGTTTTTATATTTTAAAATTTTTTGATTCGACTTTGACAGTAGGTTGTACTTTGCCCATTTAGTTAGTGCCGAGTCAGCATGTCCCAACGAGTGGGTTGAGTCCCATATTAAGCACTATCTCAGATTAGGGCAGGTCAGGCCTAATTGTATATTACTTAATTTAATTTATACTTATTATTATTATTATTATTATTATTATTATTAATTAAAGATGATGTTAGATATCCAATTTAGATAATTGATCTAGTCTTATAAAAAAATTTTATTAGTCATTTAGGTAAAACGGGAAGCATTAGTAGCCGATGACCCATATTCTTAGGTCCATTGTCCATTCTTAAAATTTGATCCTTAAATACTTAGAAAATTTAACTTTCTATGAACCATGTCGGTAAAATTTTAAAATTACTAAATTGTGTAGGATAGTTTATAAATGAACAAATCACATAACCACTTCCATTTTTGTCCCCCTACTATTTCCAATCGAGTCAATTTTTTATTAGTTGAATCGATTTTTTTTTAATTAGTTTTGATTGATTCATATTCAAAAAAATCATTACTCTCAATATATTGGATCAAATTAATGTTTGATAGTATGTTTACAATGAGGGGAACTTGACAAAAATATAGGAGTTGGTTTTATGTCATTCCGAGATCTTTAGATCCATCAACCATTTTCGGTCAAAACTAAATGAATCTAGAAATCTCATAATGATATGAAATTAATTCTATATATTCGTCTATTTCTTTTGATTATAAAATAATATCAAACATAAATTAGATCAAATATACTGAGAGCAATGATTTTTGAACATGAATGTATTTGAAAAACTAATTCATGTTAACAAAATCACCGCTCTCAATATATTGGGTCAAATTAATGTTTAAAAATATGAATATAATCATAAGAACTAGATGAACTCATAATACCTGGCTTAACGTCATTCTGAACACTCTAGATCTATCAACCAATTTTGGCTGAATCAACCTAAAGGGTAGTTTGGTTAGGGGTTGTCCTTGATAACTTTGGTTATTCATCTAAGGTTATCAACGAAAACCCTCATTATAGCAAAAATGTTAAAAGACAACACCCCTACGACAATGGTTTTAAGAGAAAGTGTTGCGTATTTGCTCAAAGACAACAGTTTTTGCCAAAATCGTTATCTTTGAACTCCCCATTAAATATAAAAGACAACGGTTTTGTGAAAACTGTTGTCATTAAGCTACTTCTTTTTAAAACGACAACACTTTTTACAACGGTTTTATAAACCGTTGTCTTTATCCACGTTTTTAGGGGTTACAACAACAGTTTTGATAAAACCGTTGTATTTGACTTTGGTCTTTTTCCCTCGCGCGCATTTTTGCTTTCCCTTTCTCTAAATATCTTTTGGCGCCGTGTCTTCCCCTTCGCGTTCAACCCTAGCCATTTTTCTTTCCTCTCCTCATACAATCTCTTCACGCCGTCCTGTCGACCGACCGTCCGCCTTTGCTGGATCTTCCTCCACGACGATGTCCTCTTTTTTTTCCCCATTCTGCTTTTTTGTTAGACTTGACTTGTTTCTGTTGTCTTTGAACTTCTGTTCCTAAATTTTTTCTGATCCAACTTAGAGGCTTGAAGAATTCGAGCGCTAGCAAAAGATCTCCACTACCAGGGATGAGTGGAAATCTTGACCCGCTTGATGTCGTTAATCCGACAGTCATCGAGAGCTTTCCTAGCCACCACATCCACAGCATGTCGGTCGACCACCAGGTTCATCCCAGTGTGTCGTTTACGTCCCATGTCGATGGAGGTCACGCAGTAGGAGGCACTGCAGCTGATTGCCGCCGCAGATGCGCGGACATTGCAGCAGTACGAGGAGGTGGACTGCAGCAGCGGCAGCCACGGGATAGATGAGGAAGGCGTAGGAGCAGTGGAGAACGGGGAGATGGAGGCAGATGGACTGTCTGGTCCGAGTCATCTGGGTGATACTCAGCCTCTAGTTATAGTACAGCCAGGCGGGAATCAGCTTACCCTCTCGTTCCAGGGCGAAGTGTATGTTTTCGATTCTGTTTCTCCCGAAAAGGTTGGTTTTGTCACCGTCTAGTATTCGGTTTACTCACTGCAGTCCTAAACTTTGAATCTTACTGGTTTTTTCTTCTTTTGTCTGATATTTTAGGTTCAAGCCGTGCTATTGTTACTGGGAAGTCGTGAGATGCAGGCCGGATCAAATCCTTTTCCATCATCTTCTATCCCAACTAAGGTTTGCTTAAACATTACCACATGCCAATTTGCTTTCATTCATTAATGAGTTCAGTGGCTTTATGTGTCAGCGTGGAGATATGCCTCATAGAATTGCATCCTTAATGAGGTTCCGAGAAAAGCGAAAAGAGCATAACTTTGAGAAGAAGATACGTTACACTGCTCGCAAGGAAGTAGCGTCAAGGTAGGATGAGTGCATCATCTAAAATCATTCCTATAGTGAATGCCTTGTATACACTATTATTTCAATATCAATTTTGGCATGCTTGCAGTTACCTGGCTATTTCAAAAAGATTAGGAAGGGAACACAGATAAAAATGCCTAATTACATTCCTATTTATGATTTTATTATCCATTTCTACAAGCTGCAAAGGCTGATATAGCGCTTTGATTTGGGTATGGAGATTAGTTAATCAGATTTGTTCCAATAAGTGTTTTTTTTTTTTGGTATTTTAGGTTACTGGAGAGAAAAGTGGAGAATTTACTGCTCGGCTTCTGGAATTCATCATGTCTGCAGCGTCAAAGTTAATAAGCTAATAGTCACTCTTGATTTATAGTTTGGGGGACGATAAGAAATGAGACTTTGCTGTGTAATATATTGCTTTTGCTATAGCAGAATTCAGAGTTCTTGTAATCACGTGATTAGACAAACGTAAGTGATGATATAACTTTACTCCAAATGGATAGGATTCCTAAGTTCAAGATGCTATCCACTCAAAGTTCTTCTCTTCATAAGGTTTCAAGCGTGCACGCAAGTAGCTCAAGGAATGAACAATGTGCGGATGTTGTTTGGGGATCTCAAAATGCTGATGCACTTGTTCTAAAGGAATCTGAAATACAAGGCACATTGGTTGATCAAAATGAATCAACCCCTGAGGTTGATAGCTTCAGGAGTGTTGACTCCTTTGAAGGAGGAAGAAGTTTTTTCAATGGAACAAGTCATCCCCTAGAGCCAATGGATACTGATATGGTGAAATCAGTCTATGTGGCAATTGACCAAGAGAAATCTGATGCAGGATGTTTAATGAAAGGAATCTCTACAAAAGGTCCATTTATAATAGCCATTTTCGGTTATATTTTGTTTATGATTTTTCTTCTTGTCTCTTCATGAAGGTCCGAAGTTCTCACTGTGCTTATACTACTACTATTGCACTGAAAGTTATACATGGTATAGAAAGATGGTAAGTGCTAATTGCTAGTTGTCATCAATTTGCTCAAGACATAACAATGCAGGAATGGCTGCCTCCCCACTCACTACAGAAGTAAGCTGTAAGGCATTTTATTAGTTCTGGGAGTGGGAGGTGAGCCAACATGAGTTTTATTAGTCAATATGTAACAAGATAGTGTTGGGGTTGCAAGGTTGCAAACATAGTCCCATATTGGAAACACATGGGAAAAGATCATGGGTTTATAAGAGAAAAG
The DNA here is from genome assembly GCF_018446385.1 of Zingiber officinale. NCBI lineage: Eukaryota > Viridiplantae > Streptophyta > Magnoliopsida > Zingiberales > Zingiberaceae > Zingiber > Zingiber officinale. The sequence goes on along the minus strand of NW_024589952.1, from coordinate 90,301 downwards.
ATATCTCCATTGGCATGAGGCCTTTTGGGTAGAGCCCAAGAGCAAAACCATGAGGGCTTAGGCCCAAAGTGGACAATATCATGTCATTGTGGAGATATCTAAATTCTTTTCGATCCAACAAGTGGTATCAGAGCCCGGACTGCCAGAAGGTTTAACCGCCGACTATGCACAAGAGCTATGGTCTGATTGAACCATGTGAGTACAATATTGACCTCGAACAAAGAAAGTGGGGGCTCCTATGTTCGGATCAAGAGGACCAGACACCAGGCAGGAAGTCCTAGTTGCGGCTAGGCAAGGAAAGTCCTAGTAGGTCGGGTGGACCGAGGGGCAGGAAGTCTTAGTTGCGGCTAGGCAAGGAAGTCCTAGTAGGTCAGGTAGACCGAGGGGCAGGAAGACCTGGTGGGTCGAGGATCGGACGTGGGAAGCCTATGGTCCTTTGTTTGAGGGGGGGATTGTTGGGGTTGCAAGGTTGCAAACATAGTCCCATATTGGAAACACATGGGAAAAGATCATGGGTTTATAAGAGAAAAGATATCTCCATTGGCATGAGGCCTTTTGGGTAGAGCCCAAGAGCAAAACCATGAGGGCTTAGGCCCAAAGTGGACAATATCATGTCATTGTGGAGATATCTAAATTCTTTTCGATCCAACAGATAGAAGGACTTATCAACTTCCTAATAATGGAAGTTATTTAGTATACTTAAACTTAGAGCTAGTCTGGTGTGCAGTTTGGTTAACCTTTGGCTAGAAGTTGGAATATTCTAGAGTTAACAAAAAGTGTACAAGCCAATTTCCAGTATTTTGTTGGCAAAAGTTTCTAGGAGTTGATATGTTCCATTCCTTTAGTTGTATCACCTGGAAGAATCATCAAGGCAGGAGTAGGCAGAAAGTTAATTTAGTTACTAACCTCACTATGCAAGTTATCGGGACTGCAACAAATGGTGAATGCCTCTTCTTACTGCACACAATGCATTAGTAGCTGATTTTGTTTACATGCTTTGCAGTACCATTCGTGCTCTATTCGGCATGAAGATCTACACATTCTGTTGCTTGGAATAGCGGGTGAGCATCGATAACTCAGATTGCAAATTCGATAATTCAGTGATACTGATATGATCAAACTGTCTTTTGGTTGAGACCTTCATAAAGATGCATAGAAACTATTCTCATAGAATATTTTAAGGGTTTTTTTTGATATATTGTTCTTGATGATGCTTGTTTTTCTTTCTTTGTAGGTTGTTGTATCGACATCCAGAGCATAGGAAATCAATACTTCCATTTGCTTCCATTTGCTCAGTTAATTGTCTCTCTTCCATTTGCTTTGTTTCTTAATTGAAGAGATAATTGTTATAACAATATTTCTAACAGATAACATTACTTGTTTCCTTGTGTAATTCTAATAGTCGGGTTCTCTAATTATTTGTTTCCTTGAACCTTCCATAGATTGCTATTTTTTCTCTACAACACAGAGAATTTGTATTAAAGTTCGCATATATATATTTTGAATGTTGATAGTGAACTTAATTGATTTAAATTTTTAACTAGAGAGTAAGTGATGAACAAAAGAATAGAAGAAGGCAGAAGTATACCCTCATCGGTTGTTCCGTAAAGGATATCCATCGGTATATATGTATTTAATTGTGGATACTTAATATTATTGCCTCTCTTTGTTTTCATCTTTTGCTTTGATATATCAATACCTAATATACATCCATGTGTTATCTTGCTGATTGAACATTTTGTGAATTTAGTTATAGGTATTGTCGTGGTGTCCTTATAATTTTGTTTTTGTTGTGTCTATTAAACTTTGCCTCCGAGAAATAAGCTCGTCGTTTAGTGATTAAATTCGGCTGAGTTAGTAGATGGAGTTTATAGCATGTTGACTGAAATTATGAGCATGTTTTGTATATAAAGACATTTTTCCAGGAACAAAGCATATATCAAATTCCTTATCTGTTTTCAACATTTGCCTAGACAAGTTATTGTCATTTTGTCAATCCTGCCTATAACTCAACAAGTCTGCATCCTAAATCAATGTTTAGATGCATTTTCCGCAGGTTTAGTTAATTTCTTATTGCCACGAGTATCTTTTAAGAATATTTTTGACTGATTATTTAGAAACTCAATGGCAAGGTCAATGACATTCATTGATCTAATAGACAGGCACAAGCAGAGTAAACTTATTCTGCGAATTTAAATCTATGTGCATAAGTTTTCCAATGGAAGTTACCAAGACAACTCTAAGTTGGTTAAATTGCTTGTATTGTATTAGTTTGCAATGTATTAGTTTGTATTGCATTAGTTTGTATTGCATAAGTTACATTCTGAGACTATAAGTTGGTTACATTACTTGTATTTTATGTAGATTTATATGAATAAATCTAATTCTGGAATTCTGGAAATGAGTGTTGTCCTGGAATTGCTTTATATTAGACCTATGCGAAATCATGGAATTGCTTGTATTGCATAAGTTTGTATTTCATAAGTTAAATTCTGAGACTATAAGTTGGTTATATTGCTTGTATTTTATGTAGATTTATATGAATAAATCTAAATAAGAATTCTGGAATTCTGGTATTGACCGTTGTCATTGCTTTATATTAGAGCTATGTGAAATCCTGGAATTACTTGTATTGCATAAGTTTGTATTGCATAAGTTAAATTCTGAGACTATAAGTTGGTTATATTGCTTGTATTTTATGTAGATTTATATGAATAAATCTAAATCAGAATTCTGGAATTCTGGTATTACCCGTTGTCATGTAATTGTTTTATATTAGAGCTATGCGAAATCCTGGAATTGCTTGTATTGCATAAGTTTGTATTGCATAAGTTTTATTTCTTAGACCATAAGTTGGTTATATTGCTTGTTTTTTATGTAGATTTATATGAATAAATCTAAATCTGAAATTGATAAGTTTTGTTTAATTTTTCTGTTGCAGGTATGTAACTCAGTCAATTTGTGTAGTTTGAGACTTTTGATGCAAGGAGTGAGCTTTGTTAGGTTGTAAATTGTCTTGCTAATGTGTAAAAGTCATATGGAGAATAGTACTGGAAAACATGTGATTTATGCATGGTTTGATACTACTCATCTTGTATATGTGTGGCTAGATGAATTATATATGGATGTTTATTTTGGATTTAATGTAGTAAATATTTAGTTTTGTTTTGGTGGTTTGCTTATATAAAAATAAGATTGGTTGTTTGGTATTAATGAACATTAAAGACAGCTGTTAAAAATATTGTAAAAACTATGTAACCCACAACGGATTTTTTTTGTAATAAGTGATAAAAGACAACGGTTTTATTCGTTGTAAAATATATTAAAATTATATACCACAATAGTTTATAACTGTTGTAAAAAAAGTAAAACGAGTAAATATTATTATCACAACGGTTTATTTCTGTTGTTGAAATTATCTACCACAACGGTTTTAAAATGTTGTCGTATTCTTCGTAAACAAATTTTGAGCATATAAACAACAACGGATAAAAATCGTTGTCAAATGTCTACAAAGACAACGAATTCAAAACCGTTGTCATAGGGCAATACATTCTACAACGCCCTCAGTTACAACGGTTTTTTAACCCTACGACAATAGATAATATCCGTTGTCGTTTGCAGTTTTTGTTGTAGTGTCTGTTTGGTTTAGGTAATCAATGATTGTCGAGTAATATTCCATTCTGGCACGTAAGCAAAAGGGGCATATAATCCGAAATCGAAAAACCTTGAAAAGCTGAGGTTTTTTTTAATTCCAGGGTTGATAATTTTTTTTTACCAAAAAAGCTGTTCGATAAGAAAAAACATGAAAAAAACATAAAGAAAATAAAAAGAAAATTATTAAAAAAATTTTAAAAACAAGAAAAAAGACGTAAAAATTTAAAAAGCATAAAAATGTTATAAAAAAGAAAAAAGATTAAAAAAACGTAAAAACATTAAAAAAAAATAAAAAATAAGGAATGTGAAAAAGAAAAAGTAAAAAAGAAAAAAAAATATTAAAGTTTAAAAAATAATAATAATCATAATATGTAGGGTTGATTTTGCATATAAGGATAATACAGGAAAATATTAAATTAGATTATTTATTAAAATTTTTAAATATATAAGTTTTTGTTACATTACATAGGCTGAATCAAACAACGTTTGGTTATATTTTAATCCTCATAATTTTGGTTATGTGATTTGTCTAGTTCTTATGATTAAATTCATGTCCTTAAACATCAATTTGACCAAATATATTGAGAGCAGTAATTTTTTGAACACGAATTAATTTTTTGGGCATATCCGTGTTCAAAAAATTACTGTTCTGAGTATATTTAGTCAAATTGATATTTGATAGTATTTTTACAAATTAGAAGAATTAGTCGAATACATATAATTGATTTTATGTCATTTCGAGCTCTCTGGGTTTATCAGTTGATTTTGATCAAAATCGGTTGATTGACCTAAGACCTCGAAATGACATGAAATTAGGTTTTTGTATTTGTCTAATTCTTTTGATTGTAAAAATATTATCAAATATTAATTTGACCCAATATATTAAGAGGAATGATTTTTTAAATATGAATCAGTTAAAACCGGCAAAAAAAAAAAACAAAAAATCGATTCATCTCATAAAAATCAACTCTATTGGGAACAATACTAAAGGTGAAAATAAAAATAGATACTGGATTTGGTTATTTATAAATCATTATATGCAATTTGATAATTTTAAAACAGTACTTATATGGTTCAATTAAAAGTTATTGAGAGGGTGTTTGACTAAATTTATTATAAATAGTTTATAAGTTTATACAACTTATAAGTTATTTTAGGAGCTTATAAGTTGTTAGATCTTATTTTAAAAATAAGTTGTTAAAGTGTTTAGGTGAACTTATTACAATAACTTAAAGGTATTGATGTGTATGGTATTATAAGATCTAGATCTTTTTATTAATAAAATTATCAAAAAAGGTATAATATTATTAATAGAGGATTTTGAGATTTTTATTAATAGAGGGTTTTGGGAGAATTTTTGTACCGGGGGTGAGAAAATTAGAAAGAGACATTGGCCGAAAAGATGACACAGCGTTGGAAGAAAAGTCGGCGGAGATAAAAAGATATTAGGCTTATAAAAATTTATGGAGAATAAGATGAGGATTTATGAAATTATATAAGGATATTTTAGAGAAAAAAAATTATTAAAATAAGATCTTTTTTAAAAAAGTATGATCTTCCATACTTTTTTTAAAAACAGCTTATAAGTTCCAAAATAACTTATGTTGATAGCTTATAAGCTGTTTAAAAAAAATTTTACCAAATAAATTTGAAGAGCTTATAAGCTCCAAAACAGCTTATAAGCTATTTTAGAGAGCTTATAAACTCAGTCAAACACTCTCTAAAAATTAAGAAAGTTCCGTCGCTTTGCGATTATCCGAGGGAAATGTATGTTCTAGTTTGCCACTAGTTCATTTAGAATAAACATTTTTCGTGAGCAAATTTAATATTGGATTTGGCAGGAGTTTATTTTTATTATTCAAAAGATAATTGAACGGATTAAATTAAAATGAATAAATTTAAATATATTTTCAATTCGTTACTATTCATTCATTAATAAACGTCTTATAAATAAACAAATAAGTCTTTTAAAAACAAATAAACATGTAAATTAAACTCATTCATCAATCAAATAAATTTAAAAATATAATAACTTTAAACGTCAACTAAGCTCATTAACATATAAATAAACCCACCTCAAAACAAAATCTCAAATTAAGAAAAAAACTATATTAAGTCAACCAACTTAAACATTCCAACTTGTATGACCCTAAATTCATTCACTCTACTTTCTCCTATCCATACGTCTGGCTTAACAATTCCTCCACTCAACTCTCCATCATTGGTCAAATCAGACGCCCATCCCCTTCCCTTTCCCTTGGAAAAAACTCTCTCCTTTTACTTGGTCAAAAATTCCAATTCAACCCAAATAAAATATTTATTTCTAGTCATACTTTCGGATTTTATATTTACACGTAATAATAAAAAATATTATTGATATTATTTTATCAATAAATTTAATGGTATTAAAAATTAGAAGCAAAATAATAAAAATATATATATTTAAATTTACTCAGAATGGAACGATCAGTGATGCAGAAGATCATATATAGTGGGAAACTAATTATAGGAGATCCTCATTCTTCAACTTACAAAACGTAAATCCGCTATATTAACAATTCTTTAATGGCAATTCCATGAATATAAAGAGAGGTACATGCAGGTACACATGTGTCAGACGTATGGTGGGGTAAATCCCAGATTGTCAATTCCTAAGAATCGACCCATGACTATTACGTTAAAAATAGCATGCGCCCACCGTCTGTACTATGCCCTGGGAGCATCATTCTTCAACTTAAGACTCACGCAGCAGGTGCTCCTCCATCGAAGCAGAGAGGCACTCGATCGATGAGGATTGGAGTGGAGGAGGAAGAGGAGGAGACGAAAAAGAAGAGGAGCGGAATCAGCAGATCGTCGGCGATGGCATTGCGTGTTGTACGAGAAATCGGTGTGAAAGAATTGCAGGAGAAGAATAAGATGCAGCAGAACGAGGTCCGTGGAGGCGGCGGGAGGACGATGGTGGTGGGTGTAAAGATGGACGTCGATAGCCAGGAACTCCTCACCTGGTCCCTCGTCAAACTGGTCGACGTCGGCGATCATGTCATCACCTGCTTTGCATTGCATCCCACTTTATGGATGACCAAACGTCAAGCATGTCACTTCCTCGCTCAATTAGAGTCACTATCAGTTGGCCCCCAGCTATCATGTTGATATTATCTCGAGCGGCATTATTGTGATTTTCTTCCTACCAGGCGGATGACTGCTCTTGTTGCACCTGGATGGGCATTTGAGCTTTCTTGGCCAGGACTTGTAAAGTTCCTGACCGTGGTTCGATTGCTCGATATTCAATCTTGAGCCGGCTGTTTCGTCGTGGATGCAGTAAGCAACTTGGGGCTGGGGAACGCCGACGTTATCTGGGATTGCTTTCTTGTTGATTCTGCAGAGTGTAACAATATAATTCGTGTTGCGAATGATTGTCTAATGATACGTGCACCACTTTCATGGGGTTTCTCAAGGAACCCCCCACATGTTGCACGACTTGAGGCCGCACTTTTGGATGATGATACTTAGGACCTGCACGAGGTCCTTTGGGTGGAAGAGCAGGTACCACTAGGCGTTCGGGGGCTGGAGCGGAAGCGGGTGCAACACCCTCCTTCTTTTAAGCAGCTTGAGCTTCTTCAATATTAATGAATTCAATTGCTCGTTCAATCAACAGGTCAAAGTTGGCTGGAGATTTTCTAACTAAATTTTTAAATAAATCATTATCATTAAGTCTCTGAGAAAAGACATTTACTAAAAGCTACGTGGTAGCCGTGAGAACATCTATAGTCATCTGATTGAACCTCTTGATGTACGCTTGAATGGTTTCCTTGGGCCCGTGCTTAAGTGAGAAGAGGCTCCAAGGGATTTTCTGATATCGTCGTTTACTAGAGAAGTGATGGAGAAATACCTTACAAAAGTCCTTGAAGAAATGAATAGAGTTATCTGTCAATTATTTAAACCATCACTGGGTTGCTCCGCCAAATGTAGTGAGGAACATTCGGTATTTTACATTGTTTGTAAATTGCTAAAGAAGGGCGGCATGCTCAAATTTGAGGAGATGATTCTCCGAGTCAGTTGTTCCCGAATATTCTCCTATATTTAGGTTCTGATAACACTTGGGTAATGGATCATCCAACACCCTCTGAGAGAATGGAGTAGCAATTCGCTCAAGGGAGCTATCACTGGTAACAACTTGTCCTCTGTACCCGTCTCGCACAGGTACCTCTCTAAAAGACTCCTGGGGTATTATTACTTGGCCCAACTGTTCTGATGGTATACGAAAAAATACTCGGGGGGTGTCGAGTTAGTGAGAGAGGTGCAAGGAGCAAGCAAGCAGGACCCTCATTCTGAACTCCTCTCTCCCTTTGATGAGCGATTGTTATGCTTCTGGATTTGGTGGCGGCAACATACCACCAGTGTTGGCTTGTTGTTGTTGTTGAAGCAACTTTTGTACTCTAGCGTTGATGAGCAACTCTAGATCTTCTTGTGTTAAGGTGACGGTATTGAATTTTCCAGCCTCTTCCATCGTAAAATTTCAGATTCAGGCGAAGATTCCCACAAACGACGCCAAACTTAATTTTGTCTGAAGGCGATGAGATGGTGCGCTGGCTCCAATGGGTGGTTGATCGATGAACAATGAGCTTCTTGAGATCTGAAGAAAACTCCTTAATAATCCTGTGCACAGTCAGACGAGCCAAAAAAGCATTAGTGACCTAAGATCAGAGTGAGAATCACTGGTTAGGCCATCCGACGCTCAAGTCAGCCTTCTCTCTTGAAAAGTGGAAGAAGAACAATAGCAAAAGTGTCAGAAAGTAGGACTTTAGATGCAAATGTTTGCGTACCTTACCAGCGGAGAGGATTCTCCTTTTTATACTACCTCACATAACCTTTGTGATCGTGAGGTGGTTTCCGGTTTGTTAGAGTTTGTTAAGTGATGGAAAAAATAACAACCTGGGTGTTGTGCAATAATCCTCCGAGGAATCTTTTTTCTACCCCAGATATACCTCCTTTGTCATTTATGACTTGGGCCCCTGATGAAATACTTGATGGAGTGTATCGTTGTAACTGATTAATTAATGAAGAAGTTTCAAGAGAATATTCCCTGACAAGTTTGCCAAGTTATTCTAATGTTGTTGATCGCTTGTCTGCTGAATGTATCCATGCCGGTCATTATACTGCTCATATATTGAGAATACCTTCTGTTGAATATATCTCCGTCAATTATTAAGTCGGTCGTGTATTGAGCATACCTTCTGTTGAATATATCTCGGCCAGTCATTAAACTGGTTGAATATTAAGAATACCTTCTGTTGAATATATCTCGACTGGTCATTAAGCCGGTTGTATGCTAAGAATACTTTCTATTAAATATATCTCGGCCAGTCATTAAGCTAGTCGTATGCTGAGAGTTTTATAAGGCAAAATATCCTTAAGCTCACTCGGGCTTTGCCCGACCGATCGTATGCTAAGAGTTTTATAAGGCTGAGTACCCTTAAGCTCGCACGGGCGTTGCCTGGTCGAATGTACGCAAGTAGCCTTATGTTCGCTCGACCTTCACTCGGCCAATCGTATGCTAAGAGTTTTATAAGGTTGAGTACCCTTAAGCTCGCCCGAGCTTTGCCCAGTCGAACGTACACAAGTAACCTTATGTTCGCTCGGCCTTCACCCGGTCGATCGTATGCTAAGATTTTTATAAGGCTGAGTACCCTTAAGCTCGCTCGGACTTTACCTGGTCAAACGCACACAGACAACCTTATGTTCGCTTGGCCTTCATCTGGGCATCCTGCTCAAGTGACGCTCGGGCACGCTTTTAGGATTTTGATGTAGAGCGATGAACAGAACCAGGTAACAAATATTAATTTGTCCTAATCTTGACTGCCACCTCATCTTGACTTTAATATCCATGTCATCTCCGGAATCCATTCGCCATAACCCATATCAACCATAAACTAAAGAGTTTAAAATCTTGGGAAAAAAATTTAACAAACTTAGGTGATCACTAGGAATGAATTTAAGACTTCTAGAGTCACCAAACACGTTTCACCAAGGACTATCAAATACTTTTTGAAAAAAAAAAGACATTTGATGCCTTTAAAGTGCTTTAAATCTAGGGGGAATAAAGAAATGAACTTAGGAGATTATCATGGGCGCAACATTGCTAATTTGAAACGAATTCAAGTCCTTTAGGCTATCAATTACATCTTTGTTAACCAAAAGTATTTGAAGGCTTAAAATCTTAAATTAAATAGATGGAGTTAGGATGTTATTTGAAGTGTAACTATGTTCATTAAACACAAATTTGAAAATTTTAAGGCTACCAAATACTTATGTTAATTTGGAAGTATTCCAAAATCTTTAGGACTAATAAATACATTTTATCAAAAAAGTGTTTGACGATCCTAAAGAGTTTACTGAAATAAGTAAGGTTTTTTTATTTCTTGACATGGTTTGATTCAGTCCAAGTAAGTTAAACAATTTTGAGAGGTCATAAATTGTCCGATCCTTTTTATTCGACAATTTTATTTATCAGTATAAACTATTTCTTTTTAGTATGTAGTATCATAATTTCAATGAAATTGTTTTTTTTAAATGTCATTTATCTACCAGTCAAGTCGAATCGTTCACTATATCAACAATTCTTCCTTTGTCCTTCACCGAGACCTTTCATCCAAACGAACCAATCAATCGATGCAAGAAGCTCAATTGGGCCAAGCTTACGGTCGAGTCAATAGAGCCGAGCGAGCGGCTTGATCTAGAAAGGTTTCTTGGTGGGTTGGATAGGACAGTTAGCCCGGCCGGTTGCTCTATGAGGGTCAAGTAGGGTAGTCAGTCGAGCCCAGCATACTAGTTGATCGAGCTAGACAAATCGCTCGGTCAGACCTGAAGTAACTCTTATCAGAAACAGCCACTAACCCGAACATGGCATAAAAAATTTACTAAGTAACAAGGAAACGACGGAATGGGTAAAAGCAAGCAAAAGCGAACCCTGTTTAATATATTTTTGGGCTTGACATTTTAACAAACACCCAAATTACGTGCTTTCGTCCGTGTCTGGGGCATTCATTTTCGGCCTCTCCACCTCCACCGGCCTTTTTCATTATTCATGGGAATGGGAAGGCGACAGGGTACCAGAAACACGAGAAGAGAGAGGCCCTACCGCCGTCACGTGGTATCGGGAGGCGCAGGCGACGTCGTCCGCTCGGCGGAACCGACGACGGCCCCGCAAAAGCGAGCACGATTCACGGATCGCCGCGCGCCGGCAACAATTTTGGGGCGGCGAAAGACGAAGCGGGCGGGGCCCAATGGCGGGGCGGTGGGAATTTAAGGCAGTTGGGTTTTGATTTTTTTAATTAAAAATAAAATGATTAAAAATTTAGAAATATTTTTTTGAGTATAAAAATTGGAAATTTTTATGAAAATAAAAAAGGGAAATATTTTATTTTATTAGTAATGTTTTTATATTTTAAAATTTTTTTATTCGACTTTGACAGTAGGTTGTACTTTGCCCGAGTTAGTGCCGAGTGAGCGTGTCCCAACGTGTGGGTTGAGTCGCATTTTGCGCCCAAGTCCCAACTTAATTCGCATTTTCAGCTTGATAGGACACGACATGATTTATTCCTTCGTGGGCCATATTAAAGCACTATTTCAGATTAGGGCAGGTGAGGCCTAATTGTAGATTACTTAATTTAATTTATACTTTACTTTTATTATTATTATTATTATTATTTTAAAGTTGACATTAAATATGCAATTTACATTAATTAATTATGAGATAATTGGTCCGGTCCTATGGAAATTTTCTATTGGTCACTCGGATAAATAAAAAAGTGTTACCTACATATAACTTATATTCTTAGGTCCATCGGATAAATAAAAAAGTATTAGCTACAGACAACTTATCAACTTAGTATTCTTAGGTCCATTGTCTATTAAAAAAAATTTATCCGTTAATTCACCGAACCTAATATTTGATCCTTAAATACTTAGCAAATTTAATTTTTTTCCCGAACCATGTAGGTAAGGTTTCAAAATTACTAAATCACGTAGGATAGTTTATAAATGACCAAATCACGTACCCACTTCTATTAATGTCTCGTTACTGTTCCCAGTCGAGTCGATTTTTTATCAGTCGAATCGAATTTTTTAGCTTGTTTTGACTAATTCATGTTCAAAAAATTACTACTCTTAATATATTAGATCAAATTAATGTTTAATATTATTTTTATAATTAGGAAAACTAGACGAATACATAGGAACTAATTTCATGTCGTTTTGAGGTTAAACAGCCAGTTCTGACTAAAATCAACTTATGAACCTAGAGACCTCAGAATGACATGAAATCAGTTCTATATGTTCGTCTAGTTCTTCTTATTGTAAAAAAAAAAAAAATATCAAACATAAATTTGACCAAATATAGCAGTGATTTTTTAATACGAATATGTCCGAAAAATTCATTCGTGTTTAAAAAATCATCATTCTCAATATGTTGGGTCAAATTAATATTTAAGGATATGAATATACTTATAAGAACTAGACGAACTCATAAAACATGATTTAAAATCATTCAGAGTACTTTAGGTCCATCAATCGATTTTGACCGAATGAACCTAAAGAATTTCGACCAAAATTAGTTGATGGACGTAGAAAGCTCAAAATGACATGAAACCATGTCTTATGAGTTTTTCTAATTCTTATGATTATATTCATGTTCTTAAATATTAATTTGACCAAATATAAATTTGACCAAATATAAATTTGACCAAATATATTAAGAGTAATAATTTTTTAAACATGAATTAATTTTTCAGACACATTCGTATTTAAAAATCACTGCTCTGAATATATTTGGTCAAATTGATATCTGATAGTGTTTTTACAATCAAGAAAACTAGGTGAACATATAGAACTGATTTAATGTCATTTCGAGATTTCTAAGTTTATTAGTTGATTTTGACTGAAATGAGATGATGAATCTAGAGACCTTGAAATGACATAAAATCAATTTCTATGTATTTTTCTAATTCTCCTTATTGTAAAAGTATTAACAAACATTAATTTCACCAAATATATTAAGATGAATAATTTTTTTAACACGAATAAGTTAAAACTAACTAAAAAAATTAACTCGTCTTATAGAAAATCAACTTAATTGGGATATGCAGTAGATGTAAAAATAAAAGTGGGTACTTAATTTGATCATTAATAAACTACTCTAGCGATTTGATAATTTCAAAACTTTTACCTACAGGATTCGATAAAAATTTATAGAAAATTAAGAAAACAGTACTATTATCCTGTCCCTGCGCTATTATCCGGGGAAAATTTATACTCTAGTTTGCCACTTGTTCATTAGAGGGCTGGAGGCTCGCTACCCCAGTCACTATTAGAGAGCGCGCAAAACAAAGATGGTACTAAGCCTGGGCCCAAAGAAGAAAAGAAAAGAAAAGAAGAAAGAAAAGAAGAACAAGAAGAAGAAAGTGAAAGAGAAATTAAAAGATTAATTTCTAGTATAAGTAAAGTAAGAAGAAAAGAAGAAGAAGGTAAAAGAGAAATTAAAAGATTAATTTCTGGTATAAAGATATAAGAAAATGAAACAAGTTTTATGCTTAGAATCAATAAAAGTTTAGTTCTTTAATTCTAAGCTTACAGTAGTTGTTTCATTACTTTCCTGTCAGTTAGTGAGCATGTTTAGTATTCAGTTTTATTTCTGTATACCATGAGTACATGCAGCTTTGCTTTTAGCATTTCAGTTTTAGTATTGTTGCATTCTTTTTATGCACTTCGATGTTTTTGTGAGATAGATTAGTACTTACTAAGCGTTTTCGCTTATAGATCTTTTGTTTTTTTTCCTCCTACCGCAGATAAAGGAAAAGCTAAGATATGAAAGGAAGGCGACAGGATGGTGGTGGTGATGAAGGTGTGTGATGTCTGGACTGTGGAGAGATCCAGAAGTAGCTGGCAAAATTGTCTAGACTTTCTTTTAGTCCTCTGTTAATGTTGTATTACATTTGGGATTGTAGTTGAGTTTATTTCCGCATGTCTAGCTAGTCTCTTTTATTATTTGTGGAGTGCTGTAGTCATTGCTATTGCTAGAGTAGTTTCTTTGTTTTTATTGTGATTTTTATTACTGTGTGATTGTGGAAAATATGTTCCAGCCGTCTGTGGCTGCGTATACTATGTTTGTATTATAGATTTGGTCACCGGTACAGGGGAGATTCTGTCGAAATTTTTCGGTAGGGTTTCCATGTGATATTTAATCATACCGGTTAAGTAGAGTTAGTAGTTAAGTAACGGTCATCTTTAGAGAGTAGTAGTAGTAAGAAGGGTGGTCGTTACACACCAAGTCAGGTAAGTCAGGTGCGTAATCTAACCCCTACTCAATCGTTTCAGTTTATCAAGTCTCTTTCTAAAGATTTATTTAAATTAGAAAAAGAGAATGCTGACTTAAATAGAATCTTAGATAAATTGAAATCAGAAAATGATAACTTAAAATTAGAAATTCAAAAATTGAAATTTAATGCATGTTTAAAAACAAATCTTTTTCAGAAATCAAAACTTAAAATTTATGGAAAATTAAACTGGTATGTTAAACATCATCAAGGTCAACTTAGGAAAATTCACAAAAATCATATATTCCCCCTAAGTTTCTTATTGATCCAGAAGGAAGGAACCTCTATTGGGTTCCAAAATCTGTGCTAAATTAATTTTTTTAAATTAAGGCTTTCAGAAGAAAAATTAAGGGAGCGTTTGGTTTAGGGGAATAGGAGTGGGGAATGGGAATGAGAATCATTGATTGTCATTGTTAATGTTTGGATTATGAGAATAGGAATACAAATAAGGGAATGAATCCTTGAAATTAGGTAATAGCTCATTCCCATGTACCTCCCCTTCAATGAGTCATTACCCCATTTTCATCAATCAAAATATTCCCTTATTCCAAAAATACTCTTGACCTAAAATTAAAATTTTCTCCCTTAATATCAAATATCAAAATATATTTATTTATTTATTCTTTCGTATCACTTCTCTCTCCTTGTTCTCTCTCATCATATTTTCTCTCTCATCACATTTTCTCTCTAGTCATTTTATCACACACTTTCTCTCTCCTTAATCTCTCCTATCACACTCTTTTTTCTCATTACACTTTCTCTCTCCTCAATCTCTTCCATCGCACTCTCTTCCTTCTTTTTTTCTCATCATACTTTCTCTCTCATCATACTTTCTCACTCCTCAATCTCTCCCATCACATTCTCTTCTCTTTTTTTCTTATCACACTTTCACTCTCATCACATTTTCTCTCTCCTCAATCTCTCTTGTCACACTCCCTTCTTTTTTTCCTCAACACACTTTTTCTCTCATCATATTTTCTCTCTCCTCAATCTCTCTCATCACACTCACTGTTCTCTTTTTTCTCATCACACTTTCTCTCTCATCTTACTTTCTCTCTCCTCAATCTCTCTCATCACACTCTCTCTCCTCATTTTTTTCTCATTATATTTTCTCTCTCTTCATCCTCACCCATCACTTTCTCTCACATCATATTTTCTCTCTCATCTTTTCTCATCATGCTCTCTCCTATCACACTCTCTTTTCTCATTTTTTTCATCACACTTTCTCTCTCTTCATTCATTGGCATCACACTTTCTCTCTCATCATTCTCTTTCATCATATTTTTCTCTCACATTCATCTTTTTCTCATATATAATTTTTTATCTTATTTTCCTTTAAGGGTAAAAAAGGAAATTTTGATTTGTTCCGATAGAAAATATGCAACTAACCAAACATTGCTTTTAAGAGTGATATTCATGCTCATACCCATTCCCATTCCACAATACAATGATTCCCATTCCGATTCTTATTCCTATGAATGAACCAAACGCCCCCTAAACGTTAAAATTTCTTTATGAAGTTTTGTCTAAGGAAGTGGTTGTTGCTCCAATAACCAAGAAGGCCTAGTGCCTCGCCACGACCTAGAAGCTGAAATATTAAAATAAAATGTTTAATTAACTTTCTGAAAAAACATTAAACTAGAATTAAATAATGCTTTGAAAGTTTTTTAAACATTTTTAAAAAATTCTAAAAATTCATTTTTACTTAGAAATTATTTTGAAAAATTCTAAAAAAATTCAGTTTACTTAGAAAATTTTTTCTGGAAAACTCTAAAAATTCATCTTCCTCAAAAAATTTTCTAAAAATTTGCTAAATATTTTTTAAAATATCATGTTCTTACCCCCTTTTTGTTGTGATCAAAGGGAGAGAGAAATGTACAAGTTTAGGGGGAGAGAATTTTGAATTTTTTTTTATTTGTTTTCAAAACTCTGAGTTTTAAAAATATTTTTTAAAAAATTCTGTTTAAACTCTTAATTAAATAGTTACAATTTTATTTATTGCAAATTTATGCTTAACATGTTAGTTAGTAATTTTCTTTAAAATTGTTGTTTGTTTACTTTTACCCTAACTTGAACTTGGGTTGATGCACATCAAAAAGTGAGAGATTGTTGGATCCCGTGGTTGTTTTGATGTGATCAACTAAGTTGGTTAGATCCTGCTTTGTGTTTGATCCCTATGTCTAAGTGTGCAGGAGCTTAGGAGCGCAGGAAGTCGAGCGAAAGACGCAGCTAGCGAGAAGGACGGCACGGGAAGAGAGCCGACGGGATCGGTGCGTCCGAAGGACGAGAGAGCTGCAGAAGAGTACACCGGTGGGCGAGAAGAACGTGCGCGGCGTTCGAGGGATGTAAAGTCGAGACGGAAGATTGCTCGAGGAGAAGGCCGGAAATTGGGTTCGGATGAGCCCTATTTTGGTTGGCCGGAATCACCCAAAAGAACGGAACTTCGGAAGTCGAAGCAAAGAAGCAAAAGCTGCCAGCTTGGAGGCACCTCCATCAGGCATTGGAAGCGCCTCCAGCTTAAAGGCGCCTTTAGTCCTTGTTGAAGGCGCCTTCAACCAGGTCAAATTGACCGTTTGCATTCGGATAGAGTTCTATCCGATCACTCACTTGGAGGCGCCTTGGACCTCTGTTGGAGGCACATTGGACCTTTGGGATAGACTTTCCAGAAGCTATAAAAGGACCCCTGGACCTAGGAATTAATCATCAATTGTTCTTTCAACTCTGTAGTCATTCCTAGCAACTTGTCTGAGCTTTCCATTGTGTAAAATGCTTCTCCACCTTCAGATAAGGAGATCTTTTCAGAGCGCTTTTCTTCTGCCTTGGATTAACAACTGTCTTGGTTGTAACCAAGTAAATTGCTGAGTTCTTTTTCTTTATTTCTGTTAAGTTTACTTTTTAATTATTGCTATCTTTTTGAGTTGAAAGACGAGGAGGGTATACTTTATTTTTTTTTCAGCAATTCACTCCCCTCTTACCGGCCTCCGCTGCACCTACATATGATTCCAAAAGGAATCTATATCATATTTACAAACATCAAATGCTAAACAGTAGTGGTAAATATGATATCATAGTCAAAGTGTCAAACAAACATATAAATTTCCATTAATATTTTGAACTTTAAGTACGTACAATAATCAAAACAAAATGTTTGTCTTTATTATTAAATGTAGAGCAAAATAAATAAATACAGACTCCCACTAGATGAGTTCTTCTTCCATAAGAAGGACTCTCATATCCACAACATGCGCATGAAACACCTTAGGCACCAAGCCTTTGGTGAGTGGATCGACCAACATGGAATTTGTTCTAATGTGCTCTACCATAATTTGACAACTCTGAACTCTTTCTTTAACCGCTAGAAACTTGATGTCGATATGTTTAGACTTCGATGAACTGCGGTTGTTCTTGGCATAAAGTTCTGCGGCTTTATTATCACAGTAGATCCTCAGTGGTCTGTCAATGCCATCAACGATCTGTAATGCTGTGATGATGTTCCGTAGCCAAATCCCGTGATTAGATGCTTCATAGCATGCTATCAACTTTGCCTCCATAGTAGAAGTGACTATTAGCGTCTGCTTGACGCTCTTCCAAGATATAGCCCCTCCAACAAGCATAAAAATATAGTCTGAAGTAGATCTTCTGCTATCCAAGCATCCAGCAAAATCGGAGTCTGAATATCTAATCATCTCCAGATGATATGATCTCCGATACGTGAGCATATGTCCTTTAGTTCTTTGCAAATACCGCATCACTCTTTTTACCGCTTTCCAGTGTGATGGTCCTGGGTTACTAACATATCTGCCTAACATCCCCACTATAAATGTTATATCTAGTCGAGTACATACATGAGACTTCCCACTACTGACACATATGGGAATTGCTCCATCTCCTTTATTTCAAGTTCAAGCCGTGGACATTGCTGAAAGCTGAACTTGTCACCTCTTGACACAAGTGTGTCACCGGGTATACAGTTCTGCATACCATACCTTATAAGCACCTTTTCAATATAAGCATGTTGTGAAAGTCCAAGAATACCTCTTGAACGATCACGATAGATCTGTATGCCTAAAACAAAGGATGTTTCACCAAGATCTTTCAGTTCAAAATTGCCAAATAGAAATGACTTGGTTTGATGCAGCATACCCTTATTATTGTTCGCAAGCAATATATCGTCCACATACAAAACAAGTATAACAAACTTGGCATATATGCACTGATCAACAGGGTTCTCTTTAAATCCAAATGAGGTAACCACTTGATCAAATTTTCGGTACCACTGACGGGATGTATGTTTTAAACCATAAATGGATTTCTTTAATCTACATACTAGGTGCTTTGAGTCGTTAGACTCAAAATTCTCTGGTTGCACCATATATATAGACTCCTCTATGTCTCCATTGAGGAAGCAGTCTTTACAGCCATTTGATGTAGCTCCAAATCATAATGAGCTACAAGTGCCATGATTACCCTAAGGGAGTCTTTTGTCGACACAGGTGAGAAAGTCTCCTTGTAATCAATGTCTTCTTTCTTAGTGGATCCCTTGGCAACAAGACGAGCCTTATACTTTTCGACATTACCTCTTGAATCTCACTTGGTTTAAATATCCATTTACAACCAACGGACTTCTTTCCTTCAGGCAATTCGACAAGTTCTCAAACGTCATTGTCCGTCATAGACTTCAACTCTTCTTGCATGGCGTTTGATCCTGTCCGAATGCTGAATCAACGGACGCTGGGCACGTGGCGCTCCTCGGATGCTGACGTGGATCTTCGACTGGTCGCAAGAAACTCCGGCGAACCTGCACAGAAGTCGGGCCGGGAAGGGGTTCCCGGCGGCGACCCTCCGATGCTCAAGTCAGGCAAGCAGATGAAAAAAGTGGCTTCCAAGATGTTAAACGCGTACCTCCGGCGAAAGGTGAAGGCCTTTATATAGGGCAGCGGAGAAGCGAGTGTACACCTACCGAGGTGTACACGTGTCAGCGGCCCATACCCCAGTAAGGACTTGTCAGTGGGCTTACCTGACCCATACTGCTACAGTCCAAGCATGTCCTCGATGGGACAGTGGAACCCCGTCATAAGATTTGAAGTATGGCCTACATGTGGACCATACCCGCTGTCAGAAAAAGATGTCACTTGTCCTTTTGCCCTTACTCCCTGGAGAGAGTCCGGCCGGCCGACTTCCGCGACATCCGGCCGGACGTATGTGGTGCTTTACTTGGGGAGATTCTTACTCACGTGCTTTGTGGAGACTGTTAGCAGTGCTACCTGATGGCTTTGGCCGAGCATGAAATCCGATTGGCCCTGCGATCTTATCCGCTGAGCGCGGGAACACTGACTTTCGACGATACACCAACCATCACCTAGACACCGGCCAGCCGCCCGGCCGGTCGAACCCGCCCCTCTCCGCCCAGCCATCTGCTACTTTGGCTTCCACGTGGTGTTGACTCCTCCGGACGGGGGTGTTAGGATCGATGATCGCGGCTAGAGAGGGGGGGTGTGAATAGCCGACCCCAAATTGGGGTTAGCGCAGCGGAAATAACTAAATAGAAACGAAAAGAGGAAAGATCAAACCTCAAACTCGAACTCGACGATGTAACGAGGTTCGGAGATGAAACTCCTACTCCTCGGCGTGTCCGTAAGGTGGACGAAGCCTATCAATCCGTCGGTGGATGAGTCCCCGAAAAACCGGCTAATATAAACTCCTTATGGGTGGAGAAACCTCGCCACAAGAACTTTGCAACAGCAATATGGAGTACAACAGTAGAGAAAGCAAACAAGAACAATTTGTTAGGCCCAAAAGTAGCTAGAGGGGGGGTGAATAGCTCGTCGCGTGCTCGTCGCTTGGCGTTGCTTGTTTCTTCAAGGATATGCAGCGGAAAATACAGAAACAAATACAACCACGCTAACACTAGGATTTTACTTGGTATCCACCTCCAAAGGAGGTGACTAATCCAAGGATCCACACCACGCACGCACCCTCCACTATGAAACACTCCTTTTCGGTAACTACCGAGGGCGGAGAAGCCCTACAAGACTCTCAGTACAAGAAGAAGAAAGGGTAGTAAAGATTAAGTAAAAGCTTACAAGAAATGCAGTGAAAACCCTAACCCTAACTTCTTCCTCTTGCAATGGATCCGCCTCTTGACTTGGAAAGCCTCCAAGAACCTTCAAGAACTGGCGATCACGTGCTTGTAGAGAGCTGTGGAGAAGCTGGTGAAGAGCTGAAATGAATCGGTGAAGATCTACCCGCAGCCATCGCACGCCTGCAGCTATAAACGACGCCAACGGTCGGATCCCGATCGATTCAAATGTTCCGAATCGATCGGGGAGGCTTTGGATCGATCCACGGATCGATCCAGAGCGCCTCTGTGCTCTGGAAACGCGCCTGGATCGATCCACGGATCGATCCGGCGCTTATCGCGCGAAGCAGCCGCGTCGATCGGCTGATCGATCGGGACCTCTGGATCGATCACGGATCGATCCGAGCTCTTGTGTGGAAGAATGCGGATCGATCCAGCGATCGATCCAGAGCTGAATCGATCCACGGATCAATCCAACCGGATTTTGTCCAAAACCAAGTCCCAAACCTCCCTAACCAACATCCGGTCAACCTTGACTGTTGGTACATCATGCCTAGCATCTGGTCACTCCCTGACTGCCGGACTCCCCACCAAGTGTCCGGTCAATCCCTTTGACCCACTTGGACTTTTACTCGTCGTGCCAAGTATCCGGTCACTCCCTTGACCTACTTGAACTTCCCAACACCAGATGTCCGATCATCCTTGATCCATCTGGATTTCCTTCCTTGCCAAGTATCCAGCCAATCCTTTAACCTACTTGGACTTCCACCAGATGTCTGGTCAACCTTGACCCATCTGGATTTCCTTCCTTGCCAAGTATCCAGTCAATCCTTTGACCTACTTGGACTTCCACCAGATGTCTGGTCAACCTTGACCCATCTGGATTTCCTTCCTTGCCAAGTATCCAGTCAATCCTTTGACCTACTCGGACTTCCCAACACCAGATGTCCGATCATCCTTGATCCATCTGGATTTCCTTTGTCTGGCTTCACTCACCAGGACTTTCACCTAGCTTCACTCACTAGGGTTTTCCATCTGCCTAGCTTCACTCACTAGGACTTTCACCTGGCTTCACTCACCAGGATTTCCTTCTGCCTAGCTTCACTCACTAGGACTTTCACCTGGCTTCACTCACCAGGATTTCCTTCTGCCTAGCTTCACTCACTAGGACTTTCACCTGCCTAACATGCCAGTTAGGACTTCCCAGTCAAGTATCCGGTCAACCTTGACCTACTTGACTCTTCTTCGATCAATATCTTATTGTCAAACATCTAAACTCAAACCAAGACTCAGCTTGGTTAACCAGGTCAACCTTGACCTGAGGGATGTTGCACCAACACAATTGAAATGTAAAACCCTTTGCTTGCCTTCTCGTTGTCGACTGGAATCCTGATGAAGCAGCAACTTCTCGGATCCAAGCTCAGCTAGAAAACCAGCAGGAAGCTCACCCGAAGCTTCGGCAGTGAGAGCTCAACAAAGCTCGCAGAAGGAACCAGGAAGAACTTGCAAGAAGCAAGAAGAAATAGAGAGGAAGAAGAAGAAACAGTAGTAGCCCTCGATCTCTTCTTATAACCTCTGATATCCTGAGCCAACCTGCGAACCTGCAAGCAAAAAGAACAGAACACAGGAGCCCGAAATAACCTAGCCGTTGAGTCACAACGGCTAGTGCTGGATCGATCAGGCTCCAACCTGATCGGTCCACACTGTCCCTGATCGGTCTTGGGGACCGATCAGGATAAGCCTGGACCGATCAGGCTATGTCCTGATCGGTCCAGGAGGAGTCTGATCGGTCCTTTGGACCGATCAGCCTTTCTCCTTCTTCTCTTCTGTTTGCTTCCTGATCGGTCTTCAGACCGATCAGATAATCCACAGAAGCATTCTGTTTGATTACTGATCGGTCACCAGACCGATCAGCCGTATCACTGGATCGGTCCCCAGATCGATCCAGAGCTTGGTTTTTGCCCAAACCAAGTCCCAAACCAACATCCGGTCAACCTTGACCTGTTGGTACATCATGCTTAGCATCCAGTCACTCCCTTAACCTGCTAAGACTCCCCACCAAGTGTCCGGTCAATCCCCTTGACCCACTTGGACTTTTCTCTTCGTGTCAAGTATCCGGTCACTCCCTTGACCTACTTGACCTTCTCAACACCAGATGTCCGATCACCCTTGATCCATCTGGATTTTCCCTTGCCCGGCTTCACTCACCAGGACTTTCACCTAGTTTCACTCACTAGGGTTTTCACCTGGCTTCACTCACCAGGATTTCCAATCTGCCCGGTTTCACTCACCAGGACTTTTCCGTCTGCCTGGCTTCACTCACCAGGACTTTCCACATCCGGTCCAGAGAACGAGCTCCCGAGCCCTCTCTGACCACAGGTCGGAGAACGAGCTACCGAGCCCTCTCCGACTTCCCATGTGCCAAGCTTCCATACTTGGACTTCTCCGTGCCAAGTCTCTATACTTGGACTTTTCCCGTGCCAAGCTCCCTGTTTGGACTTTTCACCATGCCAAACTCCCTGCTTGGACTTCTCCCATGCCAAGCTCCCTGCTTGGACTTTTCCCGTGCCAAGCTCCCTGCTTGGACTTTTCCGAGTCAAGTCAACTCACCTCGGGTCAACCAGGTCAACCTTGACCACGGGTTGCACCCACAATCTCCCAAGCTTGTATCCTTGTCAAACATCAAGATACAACTTTTCTGTTCACGTCAAACATAACTCGTCAAACATCAAAACATAACTCGAGTCAAGTCAACTCGAGTCTGGTCAACCAAGTCAATCTTGACCTAAGGTTGCACCAACAGGGGGGCCCTGTTCTTACAACCGGATCAGCGTTAATCCACCTTTCAGGATCAGAGCATTGTTTGACTTCTTGGAAAAATGTAGGATCACCTTCCAACCATATGTAAAAGTCATGCTCTTTGAGATAAACATAATCACGAGAATTTGTGCTTCTCCGTTCCCTTGTGGATTGCCTTAAAGGCACTTGTATTTGAGGTGGTAAAGGTATTTGCTCTTCAATATGAGGCAATACTTCAATTTCAGTGGCGGGTTCCTCCAATTGCATTGGAGATGTCATGGGAATATCTTGATTCACTACGCTTACTAGATGTGTGATACCCATAATGTGCGGTATGGTAACCATACTGCTATTGATCACACTAGTAGTAACCACAGGAGGATTGTCATCACATTCATCAAAAGATATTTTCCTGATTTTATCACTCTCACTGTCCTCAATGAACTTGACATTTTTCGTTTCGAAGAAGGATCTATTAGAGGGATCATAAAATTTATATCCTCTTGACTTTTCAGAGTATCCTATAAAATTACAGCTAACCGTTCTTGAGTTCAGTTTCCTTTCATCAGGCTTGTAAGGCCTAGCTTCAGCTGGACAACCCCAGACGTATAAGTGTCTAATGCTAGGCTTCTTACCTGTCCACATCTCGAATGAGGTTTTAGTTACTGCTTTACTAGGTACTCTATTGAGTAGGTAAACTGCAGTCTTGAGTGCTTCACCCCACAATAACTCTGGTAGAGAAGTGAAAGTCATTATACTTCTTACCATGTCATTTAGGGTTCGATTGCGACGCTAAGCTACACCACTCTAACTGGGTATACCAGGCATGGTATATTGAGGCACAATTCCACACTCAGCAAGGTAATTCGCAAAAGGTCCTGGACGTTGTTCACCTGATCCATCATATCGACCATAATATTCACCTCCACGGTCGGATCAGATAGCTTTAATTTTCTTACCTAGTTGAAGTTCAACTTCTGTTTTAAAAATTTTGAACATGTCCAAAGATTGCGATTTCTCATGAATAAGGTACAGATAGCCAAATCTGGAATAGTCATCTACGAAGTTAATAAAATATATGTGCTCATTTCAAGATGCCTTAGGGAATGATCCACAAATATCTGTATGTATTAGCTCCAAAATATCACTACAACGGTTAACCCCTTATTCCTTTTGTTAGTGGTCTTCCCCTTGATACACTCTATGCAGACATCAAAGTCTGACATATCAAGAGAATCGAGAATTCCATGTGACATTAACCTTTCTAGGCGTTGTTTGGATATATGTCCTAAACGCCTATGCCACAACATGGAAGAATTCTCATTAGTCAATTTACGTTTCGTACCTATACTATGCATTATCACTGTTAGGACCAAAAGTAGCTAGAGGGGGGGTGAATAGCTCGTCTCTTTCGCTCGGTGGTCGGCGTTGCTTGTTCCTTCAAAGATGTGCAGCGGAAATACAAAGAAACACTCACACAACGCTAACACGGTTGGTTTACTTGGTATCCACCTTACAAGAGGTGACTAATCCAAGGATCCACACCAACGCACACACCCTCCACTATGAATAACACTCCTTTATGGTAACTACCAAAGGCGGAGAAGCCCTACAACACTCTCAATACAAGAAGAAGAAAGGGAAATACAAGATAAGCAAAAGCTTACAAGATGTACAATAAAAACCCTAACCCTAACTTCTTCCTCTTGCAATAGATCCGCCTCTTGACTTGAAAAGCCTCCAAGAATCTTCAAGAACTGGCGATCTGGAGCTTGGAGAGAGCTATGGATGTGCTGGAGAGTATGTGGAGTGAATCGGTGAAGAGATGCCGAAGGAATCGTGCGCCTGCGACCTTTATCGACGCCAACGGTCGGATCCCGATCGATTCGATTATTCCCAATCGATCGGGGAGGCTTTGGATCGATCCACGGATCGATCCAGAGCGCCTCTGTGCTCTGGAAAAACGCCTGGATCGATCCACGGATCGATCCAGCGCTTATCGCGCGAAGCAGCAGCGTCCCAATCGATTCACTGATCGATTGGAACCTCTGGATCGATCCACTGATCGATCCAGAGGCTCTCTGTTCGCTTAGAAATGCCTGAATTGATCCACTGATCGATCCAGCTCTTGGTTTTTTGCCCAAAACCAAGTCCCAAGCCTCTCAAACCAACATCCGGTCAACCTTGACCTGTTGGTACATCATGCCTAGCATTTGGTTACTTCCTTGACCTGCTAAGACTCCCCACCAAGTGTCCGGTCAATCCCTTTGACCCACTTGGACTTTTATCTTCGTGCCAAGTATCCGGTCACTCCTTTGACCTACTTGGACTTCCACCAGATGTCTGGTCAATCCCTTTGACCCATTTGGATTTCCTCTTGCCTGGCTTCACTCACCAGGACTTTCACCTAGCTTCACTCACTAGGACTTTCCTTCTGCCTGGCTTCACTCACCAGGACTTTCACCTAGCTTCACTCACTAGGACTTTCCTTCTGCCTGGCTTCACTCACCAGGACTTTCATTCTGCCTAACATCTCAGTTAGGACTTCCCAGTCAAGTATCCGGTCAACCTTGACCTACTTGACTCTTCTTCAATCAATATCTTATTGTCAAACATCTAAACCCAAACCAAGACTCAGCTTGGTTAACCAGGTCAACCTTGACCTGAGGGATGTTGCACCAACGATCTCCCCCTTTTTGATGTTTGACAATACCACAATAACACTAACAATCCCACATGTAAGTTAGGCTAATCCCATAGCCTCATTCTTCATGCCACTAGGTAATGAAAGCAGAAGTTAAGCTCTTTATTCTCCCTCTAAGAGGGCAAAACTCCCTCTTAGGTAATGAAAGCCTAACTTACTCCCTTTCACAAGTCATTTCATTCTCCCCCTATTGGCACACATCAACCCAGCCTTGAGCACACATCAATCCATGCCTCAATATTGGGCACACATCAACAAATCCATTGTTGAAAAACTCTCCCCCTTAAGAGTTTCTCATCGTGATCACAACTTCACTCATTGTGATCAACACGATAATGAAGATCCCATTACCCTTCATTATCCTTAACCCTACATTCTCCCCCAATGTAGGCAAATGCCCATCCTTGAGCATTATCCACTGGAAACCACTTGAACAATGAGGATATCCGCTCCCCATTAAGGTTCAAACGCTCAACCTTGAGCATGTTCTTAACGGAAGGTTAACCACCTTCCAAGGTT
The DNA here is from genome assembly GCF_018446385.1 of Zingiber officinale. Taxonomy (NCBI): domain Eukaryota; kingdom Viridiplantae; phylum Streptophyta; class Magnoliopsida; order Zingiberales; family Zingiberaceae; genus Zingiber; species Zingiber officinale. The sequence goes on along the minus strand of NW_024589952.1, from coordinate 64,173 downwards.
CATGAAAAATAATTTTTCATGTCTTTAAAGAGTCCCTCCCCCTAAAGATATGGTGGTAACTTCTGTCATTGCACCAACAATGACTTGGAATCCCTAAACCTTTAGGAAACCCAAATTTAGAAGTTTTGAGGTTCAAATGTTCAAAATTTGAAACAAACCTCAACCTAAACTTCAACTTAGCCTTCCTTAACCAATCCATCCTTGTTTTCAACACGAAAACACCCTTTTTATGTACACAAATGTGTATTGAGGGGTTTGGAATGGTTACGTAGACTAAAACATGTTCAAAATGCTGAAATCAGGCCTTCCTAGCTAAAATCAGCACCTTGGATCGATTGGAGTTGGGTTCCAATCGATTGAACCTTTCTGAATCGATCCACTGATCGATTCAGACTACCTGGATCGATCGGTTGATCGATCCAGCGAGCTTCTGCTCGCGGGAGAATTGCCTTCTGAATCGATCCACGGATCGATTCAGGCACTCCAATCGATCCATGGATCGATCGGAGCTCTGATAGTTGCTGAAATTCCATTTCAGTCAACTTCAGAAACCCTTAGAAAATTCTACAAAAATCATGAAATTTCGTGTAGACATTATTTAGGGCATACTTAATCATGGAAAAATAGCTTTCTATGAAAATACATTATATTTTCAAAGATTGACACAAACTTGAAAACTTGCAAAAACTTTAGTGTTTTCTTCAAGTTTGTGTCTAACTATTCAATGGTGATTACTATCAAAAGATAGCCTTCACCAAGGTTTTCCAAAAACATTTTAAAAAAAAATTCAAAACCAATATTCCATCATGTTCCTTGGGCATAATGCACATGACTTGTACATTAGCTTTCCCAATGATGGGAAAACACATAACTATGTGTTTTGATGAACATAAAACTCAAAAGAATGCACTAAATCAACATCTTGAGTTTTGTTCATCTTCCTAACATCTCACTTGTATCTAATATACACTAAAACACGTACAAGTCACCTTATAGTCCTTGTGAGATGTGAGATTTTGGTTTTGCCCTAATTTAGGGATCATGCATATCTATCTAGGCATTCTAGAGATATTAGACATCCACCTAGGATGTCACTTGTCAATAATTGTTGTTAAATGTCATTCGTCCTTAATTACAAGGAATTAAACTTAATGCATGATTATGTTATGGCATACATCAAAAGAAAATAATTTTCAAAAGAAAATATTCTATTACTACATGATGTATGAATGTCATGACATGGTATTTTTGGATTTTTCATAATAAAACAATGAATTCAAAAATAGACATGATGTCATGGCATATGATGGGCAAACAATCATGATAAGGTTTAGCATAAATAAAATATACCTAGATTACCTATCTAAATATCCTTAATCACTTAGCTAAACTCAAAATATACCACTTGTTTTAACTTAAAACGATACCACTTGTTTTAATTTAAAACATTAAACCTAGATTGCCCTAAATGCTTCAAAGAAATGTCAAAACCTAAATTTACATTTCTTATTTCTCTTGATTTGTTTATGCCACTTTAAAAATTAAACATATCCTCAAATGTTGGCATATTTCATTTTTCCACAAGAGTAGCACTAAGAAAATACCAAAGTCCCAACTTGGTATTTCTTATATTTTTCTAATTTGTGCCATTTTAAGATAAAATCAATTTTTCCACCAATAGACACATGTTACTCTTTCAAGGAGTAAATAATAGTTCCATTTCATTTTCAAAGGTTAACAAAAACCTTGAAAATGCTCCTTGAGTGTCAATTTCCTCAAAGTTGGGTTAACTATCCTTCTAATCGGAGTTGACACTCTCTAACCCATCTATGGGGTAGAGAAGATGCTCCTAGGAACCCAACACCTATTGGTGCTCCTTGGATGCTCTAGGTATTCACTAGGGATAACTTCCCTAGATACCTTCCTAGTGACCTTGTTTGGCTTCTTGAAAGCCTTGGTCACACTTTCTAGGTCAACTCTAGGGATAGTCTCCCTTGTGACCTTGTTTGTGACTTTCTTAGACTTCTTAGAAGCCTTAGTCACATTTATTGCAAAAATACTCTTAGGGATGACTTCCCTAGTATTTTTGGCTTGACCACTAGACCTAGGGTTTGTTCCATAACTATATGGAACTCTATGGTAAGAGGGCACATCCTTCTTAGCCTTTGGTTTGTATCCCAAACCTCTATGGCCATTGGATGACTTTTGTACCCCTAAACCTAGGTTATGCTCATTTTGCCCTAATAGGATATTTTCCATCCTTTTTAGGGTCTTTTCCATTTTATCAAGTCTTGATCTCAAGACTTGATTTTCCATCACTAAGTCCTTAGTTTTTGGTTTTCCATTAAGTTCATGAGCATTTTGTTTCTAGGCTTGTAGCTACAATCCTTAGAGTTCTTGCCTAGACTTTTACCTACATTCCTAGCCTTAGGTGTAGTGGTTTTAGCATGAAAAGCTATATGTTTTTCTTTAACGCTATCATGCTTTCTATTTTCATGGTAAATAGCATTAAAATGATATAAGTTAGAACTATCATGCTTTTTACCATAATGTAAAGGGGTAGGCTCAATAAATGTTACCTTCTTCTTTACCTTGGAGGCTCCCCCTTGACTAATGCCTCCTTGAGCCTTGACCATCTTCTTCCCCTTGGGGCATTGACTTCGGTAATGTCCTTTTTGGTTGCAAGAAAAGCACACAATGTGCTCCTTGCTCCTTTTTGTTCCAGGGATGGTCTCCTTGGGCTTCTCCTTGCCCTTTTGTGCCACTTGGTTCTTCTTCTTGGCCAAGTTGGGACATTTGCTCTTGTAGTGCCCATGTTCCCTACATTCAAAGCATATAATATGATTTTTATTATTAATTAAAATATTTATACCTTTGCTTGTAGGGATTACATCTTTTCCTTTGGATCCGGAGGTAGAAGCTTCCTCTAGATCGGACCTTGATTCTCCTCCATTTGATTTTTCTTGACTTGTGGAGGTAGAGGCTTCTTCCTCCTCTTCTTCTCTCGACCCGGATGTAGAAGCTTCTCCTTCTTCTTGATCCGGCGTCACCAAGGATTGCTCCCCCTCAATCCTAGAGGTGGAGGCTTCATCATCTTGAATATGAAACAAGGAGTATGCTCCCTCCTTGTTCCATTCGTTGCATTCCCTTGAGGATGAAACTTCTTGGATTTCCTCTTCTTCGGAGGTTGAGCATCTCTCAACCTCGGAGTCCTCCTCTTGGTCTTGCTCCAAAGAGTCACCCTCTCTGGATTCTTCTTGCTCTTGTACAGTGGAGGGGATCTCTTCATGAAGCTTGGCCAATTTGCTCCATAGTTCCTTTGCATCTTCAAATTCTCCAATTTTGCAAAGGATGGTGCTTGGCAATAAATTGACCAAGAGCTTGGTCACTTTGTCATTGGCCTCGCACCTTTGGACTTGCTCTTGGCTCCACTTGCTCCTCTTGAGAACTTTACCCTTTGAATTTCTTGGAGCCTTGAAGCCTTCTATTAGAGCAAACCATTGCTCTATCTCCATCATAAGAAAATTTTTGATTCTTGATTTCCAAGAATCGAAACTCGTAGAAGTGTATGGTGGAGCCACCCTTGTGTCAAATCCAAGTCCATCTTGGAATTGCATCTTGAAGTTGAGCTTGATAAAGTCTTGAACTTGAAGAATTTGCTCCAACTTCTTCACCCTCTAGCTTTTCTTGTTATGCTTGACCCTTCCGGCGATGATTCCGGTGAAGAGCGGCCTCGCTCTGATACCACTTGTTAGGACCAAAAGTAGCTAGAGGGGGGGTGAATAGCTCGTCTCTTTCGCTCGGTGGTCGGCGTTGCTTGTTCCTTCAAAGATGTGCAGCGGAAATACAAAGAAACACTCACACAACGCTAACACGGTTGGTTTACTTGGTATCCACCTTACAAGAGGTGACTAATCCAAGGATCCACACCAACGCACACACCCTCCACTATGAATAACACTCCTTTATGGTAACTACCAAAGGCGGAGAAGCCCTACAACACTCTCAATACAAGAAGAAGAAAGGGAAATACAAGATAAGCAAAAGCTTACAAGATGTACAATAAAAACCCTAACTTCTTCCTCTTGCAATAGATCCGCCTCTTGACTTGAAAAGCCTCCAAGAATCTTCAAGAACTGGCGATCTGGAGCTTGGAGAGAGCTATGGATGTGCTGGAGAGTATGTGGAGTGAATCGGTGAAGAGATGCCGAAGGAATCGTGCGCCTGCGACCTTTATCGACGCCAACGGTCGGATCCCGATCGATTCGATTATTCCCAATCGATCGGGGAGGCTTTGGATCGATCCACGGATCGATCCAGAGCGCCTCTGTGCTCTGGAAAAACGCCTGGATCGATCCACGGATCGATCCAGCGCTTATCGCGCGAAGCAGCAGCGTCCCAATCGATTCACTGATCGATTGGAACCTCTGGATCGATCCACTGATCGATCCAGAGGCTCTCTGTTCGCTTAGAAATGCCTGAATCGATCCACTGATCGATCCAGCTCTTGGTTTTTTGCCCAAAACCAAGTCCCAAGCCTCTCAAGCCAACATCCGGTCAACCTTGACCTGTTGGTACATCATGCCTAGCATTTGGTCACTCCCTTGACCTACTAAGACTCCCCACCAAGTGTCCGGTCAATCCCTTTGACCCACTTGGACTTTTATCTTCGTGCCAAGTATCCGGTCACTTCTTTGACCTACTTGGACTTCCACCAGATGTCTGGTCAATCCCTTTGACCCATCTGGATTTCCTCTTGCCTGGCTTCACTCACCAGGACTTTCACCTAGCTTCACTCACTAGGACTTTCCTTCTGCCTGGCTTCACTCACCAGGACTTTCACCTAGCTTCACTCACTAGGACTTTCCTTCTGCCTGGCTTCACTCACCAGGACTTTCATTCTGCCTAACATCTCAGTTAGAACTTCCCAGTCAAGTATCCGGTCAACCTTGACCTACTTGACTCTTCTTCAATCAATATCTTATTGTCAAACATCTAAATTCAAACCAAGACTCAGCTTGGTTAACCAGGTCAACCTTGACCTGAGGGATGTTGCACCAACAATCACGTTGTCAACTGTAAGAGTAAAGGTGTTCAATTTATAAAGCTTATCAACCAAGGAACCATTGTCAACCAACACTGAATTAAAGAAAATACTAAAAATTCCATTTCTAAATGAACAAGAATAACCTGATTTATCCAAACAAGAAATTGAAATTAAATTCCGTCGAAAAGACGGTACAATAAATGTATTTTCTAAATCCAAAAAAAACATTGGTTCTTAAACAAAGCCTAAAAACACCGATAAACTCGACTTTAACTTTCTTTCCATTTCCTGTATAGATGTATCTTTTACCATCAAGCGGAAGTCAGCTCCTGAGACAACCCTAAATAGTAACACTTATGTGAGTAGTAGCACCGGTATCTATCCACCAAGTATCAGTGGGTACAATAGCTAGATTGACTTCCGAACTAGCAAAGTTGAGAAGTTTACCTTTCTTTACACGCCAGTTGACATACTTGGGGCAGTCTTTCTTCATATGACCTTTCTTCTTGCAAAAGAAATAAGTGGATTCCTTATTCTGCTTCTTGTGCTCCTTATGGTCATTGCCTCTAGAATCTGCAGTTTGTTCTCCTTTTCCTTTGTTGTTGATTCTCTTTCATTTCTTGCTCGTATTTTGAGAACCAAATGCTAAGTGAGCACTCTCAGATGTCTCAATCTTTTGTCTCCCCTCCTCTTGCACGCATTGAATAATAAGCTCATTCAATGTCCACTTTTCCTTTTGAGTATTATATGATATCTTAAAAGGAGTGAACCGTGCAAGCAAAGACATCAAGACGGAATGCACTAACATACCCTCAGACATATCGAGTTTTAGTGCTTTCAGACTTGTCGCTATATTGGATATCTCCATAATGTACTCCCTTATGTTTCCTTTACCATTATACCGCATGGTTACCAACTTCGTAAGAAGTGTGGTAGTCTTGACCTTTTCATTTGAGGTGAATTGGTCTGCTAATTGGTCTAGGAAACTCTTAACATCTTCTCCCTCCGTTATTGAGCCCTTTATTAGTGTCGGTATGGAAAGCTTCATGATACTCAAACACATGCGATTTGATTTCTCCCACAGCTGAAATTCAGCCCTATGCTCTATAGTGCTAGCACTGGTCAGAGGTGCGGGATGATCATTCCTTAATGCATAGTTTAAGTTCATGCAGCCTAAGACTACGGTTACATATTCTTTCCATTCAGCAAAATTCAAACCAGTTAGTGTTGGGATGTTATTAATGTTGGTAGTTACAGATTGTACTGAAATTAAATAGAGAAATTTATTTAAGCTCACGATTTTACTAAAGCCAAGAACATATTAAGTAATATAAAATTATGCAAATAAAATAAAATTTTAAATGCATATAAATGAGCTCTTTATGAGATACCAAGTACAACATAATGTGCCTTCCTTTGGACCGACACATTATTTGTTAGCGATACTCTCTAATATAACTCAAACTTTAATTGACCACACAATGTGCCTTCCTTTGGGCCGACCCATTGTGCGCATAGTATGATACTTTATATGAGTTATATTTTGGTTCATAGCTTACAACGACCTTAATCGACCACATAATATGCCTTCCTTTGGGCCGACATATTGTGTGCATGATCTGAACAAAATAATATTTTGTTCTATAGTTGTAAGCTACCTTATGCATATATCTAGCAAAAAAGTAATCTTCCTTTGGGCCGATTACTTTTAGCATAGATATACGTCTACCAACACAAAATACACTAAACCTACCTAAGGTGTCTTCCTTTGGGCCGACACATTAATTCAACTTAGTAGTACGTTGTGTAGATAAACCCAAGAAAATACTGGAAACTTAATTCGAACAGAAATTATTTAATCAACCTTAACAACATAAAATTAAACTTTTTAATTAATTGATACCTTATAATAATCGATCGATTACCTCAATCAATTTGAAAGTCTATTATATACAATTATATTATTATATATAGAATTTTTCTTTAAGGAGTTAAAATTATTTTTAAATTCTATAATTAAATGAGAGTATTTAACACTATTTAATTTCTTGATTAATAATGCATTAAAAATTTAATGCATTTTTTTCGTTTATTTACTGTTTCACGTTGAAACAGTGATTATTTGTTTTTTTAATTTCTTTTTATTGTTTCGTTGAAACAGTTGTTTGGATTTTTTTTTACTGTTTCACGTAATAGAAAAAAAAACTTAATAAAATAAATTTTCTTTGCATTACTGTTTCACGTTGAGACAGAAAAACTTAAAAATAATAATAATAATCTTAATCGATTAAACAATTAATAAATTCTAATCTATTAATAATCGTCATAATCACACGTTTAAGACGAAAAATTATTTATGAAAAATTCTTAATCAATTTCTATCAATTCTATTGATGTTTTAGACTTGATAATATATTGATCGATCAAACCAATCTATTAAACTATTACTACACGGAAGATCAAGTCTTTCCTAGATTTTCTATACAAAAGATTTCGACGATCAAATAATTATATTATACTAGGAAAATTAATCTAGCATACAAACAATAAATCGATGAAAAATTTAAACTTTATTGCCAATGAAAACGATGAAACAAAAACTTGGCTCTGATACCAATTGATGGTTCTCGTAAAACCTAAACCACATGGATTCTAGACAATCAAAGTAAGAATTCGAATAGAAAAAACAAGAACATATGAGCATGGATCTTCGTTTTATCGAGAACGCGACATAAGAAAATAAATACTGTAATTACAAAGAACTTGAATGCAGCGGAATCGTCATGGTTCTTCGTGCAGAGCTCGTCGATCCAACAATCCTACCGAAGAAGGAGGAGAAGAAAGTTGGCCTTCCGGAGGAGTTAGGGTTGATGGCGCCAGATTCTCTTCGTCAATGAGAAACGAAGAGACGTCTCAAGATTACCCTAATCCTCTGGGGACTATCCCATTAGATAGTGCACATCTATTATCAACCCATTGATGATAATAGATGTGGAATTATAAATCCATATATACTAAACATCTATTAGCAGCAAATAACTGATATATAGGAGACTGATCAGTAAAACGGAATTTCCAAAAACATGATAAGATATGACAAGTTATAGCCCTAATGCGGTGGGTAATCATAACCGATATATGGTCTCACCCCTTAGAGGAATTACATTTAGGGGATTGATTAGTAATACCATGGAAAACAAGATGATTAACAGTGTTATGTTTTTGACTAAGTTATGTTTCTATCATGAATTCTGAATGTTTTGTTAGAAGTATATGTTTTCGTTTAAGTTATGTTTCTATCATGAATTCTGAATGTTTTGGTAAAAATATATGTTTTCGTTTAAGTTGTGTTTTTATCATGTTTCATGAAATATGTTTTCGTCATGCATTCTGAATGTTTTGTTATATTTTGTATTCTGTCATGCTATGTTCGATCGATCTCACTTACTGAGTGTTTCCCCAAGCACTCAGCCCCCCCTTTACTCCCATCTCCAGATAAAGACGAGGAACAAGTTGAGAAGGAGGAGTAGGAGATGTTTTGGGGTTGGTAATGAAGTCGTGTCCAAGTGATTCTTCTTTTTAGTTCATGTTATCCTTATTTGTACACTTTCGCTTTTGAATTGTAAAGACAATATATTTTCATTATATTGGTTGGTATGCACTTTATGAGGCTTGTTGTTTTCGAGTATTTATATTCGCGAGTAACGTCGGTGTCACGCGCCTTGGTCACAGGGCGTGACATCTTTTCCTTATTCCAATGCAATCTTACTTTGATTGAGAAAAGAAAACAAGTTTTAAACGGGCAAGATTCATCCCCTTTTCTTGTTTCTTTCGATGCAACATTATTTGCATGGTTCACATTTGTATTTTATTTTATTTTTTATTGTTTGTATATAACAAGAATTGTAAGAGATTTCTCTACCTCCGGAAGATATTTGACAAAGAGAAAGCTAATGGTGATTTTATTAAAACGGTAGTATGTGAAGTAAGAATCAGCTTCTGAATTATATTAAGTCGATTTATTTTGTGTTTATTTCTATTGTTCTATGTTTATTTGCATTTTCGCTGCATTAACCTTTTGGAGACATCACAACACAATCGAATTGAAATGAAATTGAGAATCGCTATTTACCCCATCTAGCGATGCCGTCAATCCCAACACTCTTTTCTTTGGCTTTATCAATATTTTGCGTGTTTCCCTCTCCAAATTAGGTAGATCAATAGGTTAAGGATCTTTGAATTTGAGTCACTAACTGGTTGGAAGAACAGGAGAGATTTATTTGCAGCAAATGTTTTTCTCCTATGTATTTATTTGCCTTTTTGGTATCTTTCAACTCAGTAGTCCAATATGCATGACAACTCTATATATATATATATATATATATATATATATATATATATATATATATATTTATTTATTGATGATTATAATGACTATGTGCCTGTTATTAGTAAGATTCAGTAATTACATTTCTGATATTGATTGGGAGGTTACTTAATCCTTGCACATCACTCATTTCTAAAAAGAGAAATGTTTGCTTTGTTATGTTCATGGATGAAAAGACTTGAGAAGTTCTTGACACACAGGCTCATCACTCACTTCTCAAAAGAGAAATGTTTGCTTTGTTATGTTCATGAATCAAAAGACTTGAGAAGTTCTCGACACACAGTCCCTTCCCTTCCCTTCCCTTCCCTTCTCTTCTGCCAGGCGAGAATGCAACTAAGTGTTAGTTTACTTGCATGGAAAATATTAGGGGAGGAGGAAGACGACACAAGATAATTTTCTGAGCCTGTCTCGCACTATTTTCACTTCACATGTTCATTACTATTTACTTTTGTTGGCCCAATCAAGTGACAATTAAAATGGAGCTATTGTCAATCGATTAGTTGGCCACCAGGTCCAATTTTCATCGAACATAAGACAAAGTGTACTAAATAAATATAATTTATATAATTAAACAGCTTTAAGATCAACAAGCTTTTATAGCTCAGTTGGTTAGAGCACCCGTTTAGTAAGCGGGAGGTCTTGAGTTCAACTCTCAATGAAAGCAATTATTTTTATTGGAAGTATTTTATGTAATAAATAAAGTTTAACACATTAAAATTAATAATTTATTATATCTCAGTTGGTTAGAGGACTTGATTAGTAAGTAGAGGTCTTGCTTGCTTTCAATTCTAAATGAAAGCAATTATGATTTTTTGTAGCATTTAATTTGATCAAGAATATGTAATCTTAACTAATGCTATTACAATTCATTAAAAATAAGTTAATATCATAATTATTTTAGAACGCAAATACACTAAATTATGGGGAAAAAATATTCAATTGATTATGTGAAAAATATAAACTATTTTTATTTAAAGCATTAAATTTGATCAAGAATTAAATTTGTATTAATTTCTTTTTAAAGCGAATTTGATCAAGAATTGAGTGGTTTGGATTTTTTGTTTAAATATAAACTTGATTTCAAAATTAAGAATGTTTTTACTAAATTTTTATAGCTCTATTAATATCTGGCCACTATATTTGACTCTCTCTATCTATATATATTTTAAATTACAATGGCTAAAATAGTGGAATAATAAATTTAAGTTTTTAAGTTTACCATTAGGATGCCTTAGTTGGTTTAAAACTTTTGATGTGAAAGATGATGTGGTAAAAATAAATCTACTTTTTTATGTTTATCATTGGGATGCTTTAAGAAGAATAAATGTAGATATTTGGAGTTTGAAACTTATATTATGGGGGATTTTATTTAATGGGTAATAAATCTGAGAGCGCGTTGATAGAATGAGTCTCAAAGTATGTTAATTTATTTTGATAGTCAAGAAGAAATTTTTTGTTGAATTAGATCAATCTATAATCTTTCATAATTTATTTTATGTCAATTTTTTTTTAAAAAAAAACATGGGTGATAAGTTAGATATTTCAAATTTACTTAAAATTAGAGTAAATGTCGTCTATCTATTATTATATATAAAAAAAAAAGTCGACTTTGAGTAATATGTAGTTTGAGATGATTATCGATGATGATTGATTGACTGATTGTGCTAAATGAGTTGATTGGATTGAATTAAATCGTTGAGGAATTCTCATATGCAGGGTACGAATACATTCTAACAAATGAATTATTTGCTCTGCAAGCCAACAACTGGAAACCCTAAAGTGCCCCACTGCATCCACTCTGCAAGTAAACAGAAACATGACACCAAATTCTGCAGTAAGATCCCATGCATGCCAAACGTTACTTAATTCACCTTGAAAACCAGAAGTGCAGTCCATGTTGGTTCAATTGGAGTTTGGGCTGGTTAACTGCTGTTCCAGTTTGTTCGACTAAGGCTCTACTAGTTAAGATCAGACAAAGAAACAGGTCACTTGGGCACTCAACCACTACAAAGAGAAAACGACGTTTCGCCAAAATCAAAGTATGATGTGCTATTTGAGAATTCCCAAAATCTATAGGAGATAAAACATTAGCCACGGTGTGAGTTTAAGTTCGAGCGACACGGCTAATTTGATGATTGCTTCCTAGCTAGTCGTTTCTTCGGGGGGAATATATAATGATCTCCTAGTCGATCTATAACAATTCGAGCTATAGATGGTTGTTATCAATTCGAGTGATAAAGTAAGTAAAGCGGTCGCCGAACAAACCTTAAACAGCCGTTGAGACTTGAGAGTTTGAGGTGGTGCGGTTAAGTGCGACATCGACACTCAGAAGAAAAAGCTCGTGTTCAAGCAAAAAAAACACAAAAAACACAAAAAAACAAAAAAAACAAAAAACAAAAAAAAAAAGGGGAAAGCCAATAAAATCTCCATCTTAGCTGTCAACTTCTTGAATCATGTGAATACCAAACCTGCATAAATACTTCCCACTCAATGCTCACTTAATTGGAGATTATTTTAGGTAATTTATCAAATCAGGCATTCAACTTTACAGAGTATTTAAAACGTTATTCATACGACGCGTTTTGAATAAACTCAAAAATAATATAAGATCGATAATTAAGGGGGGGTGTATTTAATGTTAGACTTTTAATTATTTTGAATAATTTTTGTGGATTTTAAAAGTCTAGGTGTATTCAATTTAGATTTTTATAAATCTATAGAAATCTAATGGTATCCAAATTAGATTTTTATAGAGTTTTAAAAAGTCATGTGGTATTCAAACTCGACTTTTTAAAACTCTATTAAAATCTTTTGGTATTCAAAATTTTAATAGATTTTCATGGATTCTTTTAGAATTTCTTAGATATAAATTTTAACCAATGAGAGCTCTCCAAAATACTTGGTACAAGTTTAAATATAAAATAAAAAGTCTTCTCCTCACCCTTGAGATTTCTATAGACTTCAAATCATTTTAATTTTTTACGAATAAGTCTTTTCTCTTGCTACTCCTCGATTTTGATAATTTCTTTAAGTTCCGTCCAGAGCCTACCAATACAATAGTACACAGTCCAACTTGATGCATATTCAACCAAGAATCTTCACCACTTTGATCAAATTTAACACTATTCTCGATGTTATTCCTTCACCATCTTGATCACGTCGACAATTTACCATAGAGATTACTTTAGAAGTGTGTTAACCTCTGTTATAAAATTAACTATACATGTCCTTTTTTTTACTTTATTATTATTTTTTTTTGAATTTTATTTTTTTCTTTATTTTTTTTTGTTTTTAAGGTTTACGTTTTTTCTAAATTTATGTTTTTTTTTCTGTTTAGGTTTTTTTTAAAAAGTTTTTTACTTTACGTTTTTTTAGTTTATGTTTTTTTTAAAATTTTTACGTTTTTCACTTTACGTTTGTTTTAGTTTAAGTTTTTTTTAAAGTTTATATTTTTTTCTTTACATTTTTTTTAAGTTTACGATTTTTTTTAGTTTATGTTTTTTTAATTACCCTTTTTTAATTTTCCTTTAATTTTTTTTAAAGTTTACGGTCTTTTTTTAAATAAAATTTTTATTATAAAAAGTTTGGCTTGTGCTGGATTACATAATTTTCTTCGCAAGGAGTGTTGTTCTGATGAATTTCTAGTTGAACCAGATAATGAAACTTCATCATCCTTACCAGAACAAGTTCATGGTATCGATTACTTTGATCAATTATCTGATACTCAAGAACAACAACGAGCAAATGCCAATGCATGGAGAGATACAATAGCGAATCGAATTTGGAGCGGTGTTTATCATATTGGCAATAACGAAACGAATATTTCTTTCTCATAAATCCACAAGTTTTCATGAAAACGTTTATAAATGTCTGTAAAAGTCTTGCAAAAAAATCTATAGAACTCCATAAAATTCTTTCCACAACTACGCGAGATTCTATATAAGTTAATAAAAATCAATCAACTTCACAAAAGTCTATCATTAAAAAAAAGTCAATGAAAATCATTCAATCTCTTGATTGAATACACCCCCCTTAATGATATGATAGTTAATGGTAAAATGATGTGGCGATTAAAATTAAAATGAGATGATAGTTTCGTGGGTAAAATTCTCATTATAAATTTGGACGGATCTAGAGTCGGTTAAATCTACGAGCTTCAACTCTTCATTTCTCATCAGTAAGACTCCCAGTATAAATTGAGATTTGAGACGGTCCTAGAATTGATCGGACCTACGAGGCTCAGCTCCCCACTTCTCATGAGTAGAATTATTAGTATAAACCTAGTCAACTCCAAGCCAATCGGACTCCTTCTAGGCAACAATATTATCAAAGAATCGTAACAACTTATCAGAAAATAACGGTTATTCATCATAGAATATTTCATTTCTCTTATATATACATGCAATTGAACTTTCCTTTCTCTAGAGGAAGGTAAATTCTCTATCACTCGACATATCCTTACGTCAGACATTCTCTACTGTCTCATTATTACGGAGGTTATGAGAGGCGGTATAAAAAAGTGTTCTTTCCGTTGGTTAGGGGCACGTGCACATGCATCCACATACTCATCTATACTACTATTCTACTGTTCATTTCGGGCTTGTTACGTAACTGTCGGAGTGTCTGCACCAGGGACCCCTTTCCTGACCTAGTGACTAACACTTCTTTTCCCAGTTCTCATTTTTGCCACGCAAGTTTATCCGCGTCATCAGGATCTTCGACTTCATACAATCAACATCAAAACTATCTAACTAACACATCATCTTCCTCACTTCAGATATGATCATATACTATAGGATATTTACCTATAATAAAATGAAAAATTTTAAATGATGACTATTCGGCGAAGAATCGTTTGTACTTTCATATTATATTTATTTGATGGACAAACCAAAAGAAGATCTTGCTCCTCACGAATTTATTTATTTATCAGAAAATAAATAAACAATTAAAAGGCTTGATCTATTTTAATATTTAACTAAAGATCGTATTCCCTCCACTCGAAAATGCCCATTTGCCCAATGCAGGAAGGATTTTTTTTTTTCTTGAATTCCTTTTCCTTGTTAGGACAGTGAGAATTAAACGGCATGAATAACTCTACTTGCTTCATGTCTTCACTTTGTGCTCATCATTGAATGCACAGTGAAAATAATCAACATTGACATCATATGCACAACATCTAATTTTACTTGATATCCTAATCTAAGGGTTAACTCATAGTGATTTTCCTCCACTATGATCTTCTTCTTTCTCATAAATTTTTCGAAGGCAAAGAAGACTCTTACTAGCTTGATTACACAAGAACATAACAACAAAAGCAAACATAAATATAATCAAAAGCGAAAACGATTTTACAATGAAAACATTGCTTTGCCAGCTATCTTTTATTTGAAAATACCTCTTATTGATTTGGAAATGCATAAGCAGTTCATCTCAGAATCTTCGAGAATCGATGCCCAAAATCTCCTCAAGAACTTTTTTTTTATAGGCTTCAATCGGGGCTGATTTCCGCCTATTTGTCAATAGATCTTACTCATCAATCGATTGATATGTCAAATTCGACCGTTTAAACTAACAAAATGACTCATTAGTCGAGTCTAGCAATCGAATCGACTTGTTCTGTTTGGTTCTGATCATTATTAGCCGGCTGATTCCATCAGTTGAGTCTTACAATCGAATTGACTTACTTCTGTTCAATTTCTAAAGTCATTAGTTGACTGATTAAACTTATCAGTCAATTGATACATGTAACATGAATTTTACAAACATAGATCTCTAAACGAGCTCCATTTCGCAATGAAAATCGGTTCGTTCTGACATTTAAGTCAAAAGTTATGGTCTTCAGAAGTTTGCTCTGTTGGAATTCCCTCATTGTCCAATATCTAATCAATCTTAACTAGTTGAGACTTTACGCCTTGTCGTTAAGTGTTCAGTCACTCTTGATCCCCATAGACTTTTCATCTCATACCAAGTATCCGGTCTTCTATGATCCACTTGGACTTTTCTTTTATCAACTTCCGATTGGACTTTTGATTACCAAGTGCTCAATCTTCTATGAATCATTTGAACTTTTTTTTGTAACTTCTCGTTGGACTTTCGATTACCAAGTGCCCAGTTCTCTGTGATTCACTTAGATTTTTTTTCTTGTAGTCAAGTATCCAATAACTTTGACCTACTTAACTTCTCACAAATATATTAATCAAAAATTAAAATATAAACTCGAGCAACCCTAGCTTGGTCAACCTTGGCATGAGATCGATTGCACCAATATCCTCCTATATTTCATTTTTTTTTCTTTTGAATAAGTAGGCCTAAATCAAAGAGTTGAATAGTCGCTGCGCACCTAAATCGAGCAAAACAATTGTAAGAAACAAAATTAATTAATTAATTTTGTTTTAATTGTTTTATTAAGCATTTTAGTAAAAAAAATATTATATTTTTATAATTCAGATGTCCTACTGTTTGAATCTGAGATGATTAACTTGATCTCACAAAATTTTTTATCAAACATCAAAATAATTAAATTTATGCCAAATTGGCATAGATGGGCTCAAGAACCGCTAGGAGTGTCACAATATCAATTTTATTTAAAAAAATAAATAAATCTAAACTCACTGAGATCGTCACTCGTCAGACACTTTTAACGAACGATTGATTATACTGAAGAATTTAATTTTCATAAAAAATAGCATAGTTGCATTTCATGGTCCCATAAGTCCATTTATCTTCTTCTTCTTTTTCAAATTTAAGTTCAAATCATCAAACACCTTTTAGTAGCTACAAGTGTTATGGTCAAGGTCTTTGTTTTATTTCACCAATGATCTCTTCAGTTTCTTCGTATTCTTGATTTTAGATTTTCAACCTTTTTTGGCCATCCAACAAAGGTGATCATGCTAATGAAAAAATTGATTTCTTAAATACATTGATTACCGCACCCTCAAATTTAGAGTCATCAATCACTTCTAGTCACTTTTGAGCAAATGTGTTTAATAATCTTTAAAAATTCAAATTTACACAGTTGAGTGATCTAAGGAAAAAAAAACATGGTTAGACTCGGAGAACCCCAATAAATCTAAACTCTCTAGCACCATCAAATACTTTTACTTAGAAGTGATTAAAAAGTGGTTGGTACAGTTGGCCAGGGTGGCTAAGGAATAGATCATTAAAGTTTATATTTAGGGTCTCTATTATATTGGGCCCAGCAATTTATATATATATATATATATATATATATATATATATATATATATATATATATATAATATTTATTAAATTAAATATGAATATTAGTTTAGAAATATATGAATTTGAAAATTAAATATTTAAAATTATGTTTAATATAAGTTTTAGTCTAGATTTATTTTAATTTTTTAATTAGCTAAATTCAATTTGATCAATAATTTTTAATTTTTTAGATTTAATCAATAATTTTTAATTTTTAATAGATTAAAATTAAATTTGTTTATTTTTATTTTTTTACGTCAAATTATATTTAATTGATAAACAATTAGATTTGGTTGGTAATTTATTTTTTAATTAAAATTTGATCATAATTTTTTATTTTTTATTTTTAATTGATAAAAAATTAATTTATTAACCAAAATTAAGTTTGATTAATAAATTAAAAATATTTATTGGTTATACTTATTATTAGTACTTGATATTGATTTATAAAAATACTTTTTTAAGTCAAAAGCATATTTAATATTACACTTCGTTATCATTTTTATACCCTTATTATTATGCGCTTGCTCCTCCACAAGTTATTTTACATACTTTTAATAATTCATAGTCAATGTTTACTAATTAAATATTTTTGGCTAAATAAATTAGATTGTTAATTTATCAAATTTAAAATTGATAAAAAGATAACTTGATTTATGAAGCTCTTGAATTTCAGAGAAGGGTCTATTATACATAGTAACTATATCTGCTACTCAAACTTGTTATTTCTAGATCATACAATAATAATTTTATCGTTGCATCAAAACTTTTTTTCATCGGAGTTGATCAATGTTTTTTAAATAGAAATTAAAATATATATTAATAATATTATAATAATTTATTACTCATTGCCAAATTAATTAGTATTTTTAATATATTATTGATGAAATTTCATCTTATTCCAATGACCTAAATAATTTTTTACAATGTATGAAATTATCTTTTAAATTTTACTAATAAAATTAAATGTTTCTAATAATATTTTTAATATTTATTTATTTAATAAAATATTAAGGCTTCAAATTTATATCTAGGACCTCAAGAATTACTGAGACGACCCTAGTTGATAATTGTATGAGTATTTACTTCGATAAGTTCTGAGGTCAATCCTCAACAGGTATAAAATATATTTGACGTTCCTCATGCGACTATTGTATTAAGATAAAATATTCTTCATAATTTATTTGTCTGTATTTAACCGTGGGACCGATGATATTAGATTGTTTTAGATAAACGATATCGCATTTTACTTCACTTAACCATAGCTAAAAAATATGAATAGATTTAAAAACCACTAAAAGTGCTTAATTTGAAAATGTTTAAGCTCTTTAGAGTCATTAAACATTTTTGGCCAAAAATATCTAATGACGATAAACTAAAGAGTTCAAAATCTTGAAAAAAAAATGAACAAACTTAGGTGATCACTAGTAATGAATTTAAGATTTCTATAGTCACCAAACACATTTCACCAAGGACTATCAAATACTTTTTGAAAAAAAAACATTTGATGGCTTTGAAGTGCTCTAAATCTAGGGGGAATAAAGAAATGAACTTAGGAGATTATCATGGGCACAACATTAATAATTTGAAAGGAATTCAAGTTCTTTAGGCTATCAAATACATTTTTGTTAACCAAAAGTACTTGAAGAGCTCAAAATATTAAAATAAACAGATGGAGTTATGAGGCTATTAGAAGTGCAACTGCGTTCATTAAACACAAATTTGAAATTTTTAAGGCTACCAAATACTTATGTTAATTTGAAAGTATTCCAAACTCTTTAGGACTATTAAATACATTTTATCAAAAAAGTGTTTGACGATCCTAAAAAGTTTAATGAAATAAGGAAGGTTTTTTTTTTTTTGATTTCTTGCCATGGTTTGATTCAGTCCAAGTTAAGACTCATATTTGAAAAATTTTCCGATCCTTTTTATTTGACAATTTTAGTTATCAGTATAAACTATTTCTTTTTAGTATGTGGTATCATAATTTCAATGAAATTGTTTTTTTTTAAAGTCATTTATCTACCAGTCAAGTCGAGTCGTTCACTATATCAACAATTCTTTCTTTGTCCTTCAGACTTTTTATCCAAACAATCAATCAAGAAGTTCAATTATGTAACAAAAAAAAAAAATACGATTTGCTTGTCCCAACGCTCCCGCCATCCGTCCCTAAGTCAACACGGAGGAGGTAAATCATGGGTGACTACTAGCCATTAGTGCAAATGGCCAAGACATGAGGGAGGTTATGCTCGATCATGTTGAGTTTTGACTCCAAGACCTCATGTGACAACACTTTATGTTTTAACCATCGCACCGCCCTAGACCAAGCATATGGTCGAGTCAATAGAGCCGAGTGAGCAGCCTGATCTATAAAGGTTAGTTGATCCGATTGATCTAGGTGGGTTGGATAGGACGGTTAGCCCAGCCGGTTGCTCTACGAGGGCCAAGTAGGGTATTCAGTCGAGCTATACTAATTGATCGAGCTAGACAGGTCGCTCGGTCAGACCTAAAGTAACTCATATCAGAAACAGCCACTAACCAGAACATGGCGTAAAACATTTACCAAGCAAAATATTTTTCGAGACTCTCAAAACAAAAAAAAAAAAATTAACAATGGCGGGGCGGTGGGAATTGAAGGCATTTGAGTTTTGATTTTTTTTATTAAAAGTAAAATGATTAAAAATTTAGAAATATTTTTTTAGAATAAAAATTGGAATTTTTTATGAAAATTAAAAAAATGAAAATATTTTATTTTATTTGTAATGTTTTTATATTTTAAAATTTTTTGATTCGACTTTGACAGTAGGTTGTACTTTGCCCATTTAGTTAGTGCCGAGTCAGCATGTCCCAACGAGTGGGTTGAGTCCCATATTAAGCACTATCTCAGATTAGGGCAGGTCAGGCCTAATTGTATATTACTTAATTTAATTTATACTTATTATTATTATTATTATTATTATTATTATTAATTAAAGATGATGTTAGATATCCAATTTAGATAATTGATCTAGTCTTATAAAAAAATTTTATTAGTCATTTAGGTAAAACGGGAAGCATTAGTAGCCGATGACCCATATTCTTAGGTCCATTGTCCATTCTTAAAATTTGATCCTTAAATACTTAGAAAATTTAACTTTCTATGAACCATGTCGGTAAAATTTTAAAATTACTAAATTGTGTAGGATAGTTTATAAATGAACAAATCACATAACCACTTCCATTTTTGTCCCCCTACTATTTCCAATCGAGTCAATTTTTTATTAGTTGAATCGATTTTTTTTTAATTAGTTTTGATTGATTCATATTCAAAAAAATCATTACTCTCAATATATTGGATCAAATTAATGTTTGATAGTATGTTTACAATGAGGGGAACTTGACAAAAATATAGGAGTTGGTTTTATGTCATTCCGAGATCTTTAGATCCATCAACCATTTTCGGTCAAAACTAAATGAATCTAGAAATCTCATAATGATATGAAATTAATTCTATATATTCGTCTATTTCTTTTGATTATAAAATAATATCAAACATAAATTAGATCAAATATACTGAGAGCAATGATTTTTGAACATGAATGTATTTGAAAAACTAATTCATGTTAACAAAATCACCGCTCTCAATATATTGGGTCAAATTAATGTTTAAAAATATGAATATAATCATAAGAACTAGATGAACTCATAATACCTGGCTTAACGTCATTCTGAACACTCTAGATCTATCAACCAATTTTGGCTGAATCAACCTAAAGGGTAGTTTGGTTAGGGGTTGTCCTTGATAACTTTGGTTATTCATCTAAGGTTATCAACGAAAACCCTCATTATAGCAAAAATGTTAAAAGACAACACCCCTACGACAATGGTTTTAAGAGAAAGTGTTGCGTATTTGCTCAAAGACAACAGTTTTTGCCAAAATCGTTATCTTTGAACTCCCCATTAAATATAAAAGACAACGGTTTTGTGAAAACTGTTGTCATTAAGCTACTTCTTTTTAAAACGACAACACTTTTTACAACGGTTTTATAAACCGTTGTCTTTATCCACGTTTTTAGGGGTTACAACAACAGTTTTGATAAAACCGTTGTATTTGACTTTGGTCTTTTTTTCCCTCGCGCACAGCTTTTGCTTTCCCTTTCTCTAAATATCTTTTTGGCGCCGTGTCTTCCCCTTCGCGTTCAACCCTAGCCATTTTTCTTTCCCTCTCCTCATACAATCTCTTCACGTCGTCCTGTCGACCGACCGTCCGCCTTTGCTGGATCTTCCTCCACGACGATGTCCTCTTTTTTTTTCTTCCCCCATTCTGCTTTTTTGTTAGACTTGACTTGTTTCTGTTGTCTTTGAACTTCTGTTCCTAAATTTTTTCTGATCCAACTTAGAGGCTTGAAGAATTCGAGCGCTAGCAAAAGATCTCCACTACCAGGGATGAGTGGAAATCTTGACCCGCTTGATGTCGTTAATCCGACAGTCATCGAGAGCTTTCCTAGCCACCACATCCACAGCATGTCGGTCGACCACCAGGTTCATCCCAGTGTGTCGTTTACGTCCCATGTCGATGGAGGTCACGCAGTAGGAGGCACTGCAGCTGATTGCCGCCGCAGATGCGCGGACATTGCAGCAGTACGAGGAGGTGGACTGCAGCAGCGGCAGCCACGGGATAGATGAGGAAGGCGTAGGAGCAGTGGAGAACGGGGAGATGGAGGCAGATGGACTGTCTGGTCCGAGTCATCTGGGTGATACTCAGCCTCTAGTTATAGTACAGCCAGGCGGGAATCAGCTTACCCTCTCGTTCCAGGGCGAAGTGTATGTTTTCGATTCTGTTTCTCCCGAAAAGGTTGGTTTTGTCACCGTCTAGTATTCGGTTTACTCACTGCAGTCCTAAACTTTGAATCTTACTGGTTTTTTCTTCTTTTGTCTGATATTTTAGGTTCAAGCCGTGCTATTGTTACTGGGAAGTCGTGAGATGCAGGCCGGATCAAATCCTTTTCCATCATCTTCTATCCCAACTAAGGTTTGCTTAAACATTACCACATGCCAATTTGCTTTCATTCATTAATGAGTTCAGTGGCTTTATGTGTCAGCGTGGAGATATGCCTCATAGAATTGCATCCTTAATGAGGTTCCGAGAAAAGCGAAAAGAGCATAACTTTGAGAAGAAGATACGTTACACTGCTCGCAAGGAAGTAGCGTCAAGGTAGGATGAGTGCATCATCTAAAATCATTCCTATAGTGAATGCCTTGTATACACTATTATTTCAATATCAATTTTGGCATGCTTGCAGTTACCTGGCTATTTCAAAAAGATTAGGAAGGGAACACAGATAAAAATGCCTAATTACATTCCTATTTATGATTTTATTATCCATTTCTACAAGCTGCAAAGGCTGATATAGCGCTTTGATTTGGGTATGGAGATTAGTTAATCAGATTTGTTCCAATAAGTGTTTTTTTTTTTTGGTATTTTAGGTTACTGGAGAGAAAAGTGGAGAATTTACTGCTCGGCTTCTGGAATTCATCATGTCTGCAGCGTCAAAGTTAATAAGCTAATAGTCACTCTTGATTTATAGTTTGGGGGACGATAAGAAATGAGACTTTGCTGTGTAATATATTGCTTTTGCTATAGCAGAATTCAGAGTTCTTGTAATCACGTGATTAGACAAACGTAAGTGATGATATAACTTTACTCCAAATGGATAGGATTCCTAAGTTCAAGATGCTATCCACTCAAAGTTCTTCTCTTCATGAGGTTTCAAGCGTGCACGCAAGTAGCTCAAGGAATGAACAATGTGCGGATGTTGTTTGGGGATCTCAAAATGCTGATGCACTTGTTCTAAAGGAATCTGAAATACAAGGCACATTGGTTGATCAAAATGAATCAACCCCTGAGGTTGATAGCTTCAGGAGTGTTGACTCCTTTGAAGGAGGAAGAAGTTTTTTCAATGGAACAAGTCATCCCCTAGAGCCAATGGATACTGATATGGTGAAATCAGTCTATGTGGCAATTGACCAAGAGAAATCTGATGCAGGATGTTTAATGAAAGGAATCTCTACAAAAGGTCCATTTATAATAGCCATTTTCGGTTATATTTTGTTTATGATTTTTCTTCTTGTCTCTTCATGAAGGTCCGAAGTTCTCACTGTGCTTATACTACTACTATTGCACTGAAAGTTATACATGGTATAGAAAGATGGTAAGTGCTAATTGCTAGTTGTCATCAATTTGCTCAAGACATAACAATGCAGGAATGGCTGCCTCCCCACTCACTACAGAAGTAAGCTGTAAGGCATTTTATTAGTTCTGGGAGTGGGAGGTGAGCCAACATGAGTTTTATTAGTCAATATGCAACAAGATAGTGTTGGGGTTGCAAGGTTGCAAACATAGTCCCATATTGGAAACACATGGGAAAAGATCATGGGTTTATAAGAGAAAAGATATCTCCATTGGCATGAGGCCTTTTGGGTAGAGCCCAAGAGCAAAACCATGAGGGCTTAGGCCCAAAGTGGACAATATCATGTCATTGTGGAGATATCTAAATTCTTTTCGATCCAACAAGTGGTATCAGAGCCCGGACTGCCAGAAGGTTTAACCGCCGACTATGCACAAGAGCTATGGTCTGATTGAACCATGTGAGTACAATATTGACCTCGAACAAAGAAAGTGGGGGCTCCTATGTTCGGATCAAGAGGACCAGACACCAGGCAGGAAGTCCTAGTTGCGGCTAGGCAAGGAAAGTCCTAGTAGGTCGGGTGGACCGAGGGGCAGGAAGTCTTAGTTGCGGCTAGGCAAGGAAGTCCTAGTAGGTCAGGTAGACCGAGGGGCAGGAAGACCTGGTGGGTCGAGGATCGGACGTGGGAAGCCTATGGTCCTTTGTTTGAGGGGGGGATTGTTGGGGTTGCAAGGTTGCAAACATAGTCCCATATTGGAAACACATGGGAAAAGATCATGGGTTTATAAGAGAAAAGATATCTCCATTGGCATGAGGCCTTTTGGGTAGAGCCCAAGAGCAAAACCATGAGGGCTTAGGCCCAAAGTGGACAATATCATGTCATTGTGGAGATATCTAAATTCTTTTCGATCCAACAGATAGAAGGACTTATCAACTTCCTAATAATGGAAGTTATTTAGTATACTTAAACTTAGAGCTAGTCTGGTGTGCAGTTTGGTTAACCTTTGGCTAGAAGTTGGAATATTCTAGAGTTAACAAAAAGTGTACAAGCCAATTTCCAGTATTTTGTTGGCAAAAGTTTCTAGGAGTTGATATGTTCCATTCCTTTAGTTGTATCACCTGGAAGAATCATCAAGGCAGGAGTAGGCAGAAAGTTAATTTAGTTACTAACCTCACTATGCAAGTTATCGGGACTGCAACAAATGGTGAATGCCTCTTCTTACTGCACACAATGCATTAGTAGCTGATTTTGTTTACATGCTTTGCAGTACCATTCGTGCTCTATTCGGCATGAAGATCTACACATTCTGTTGCTTGGAATAGCGGGTGAGCATCGATAACTCAGATTGCAAATTCGATAATTCAGTGATACTGATATGATCAAACTGTCTTTTGGTTGAGACCTTCATAAAGATGCATAGAAACTATTCTCATAGAATATTTTAAGGGTTTTTTTTGATATATTGTTCTTGATGATGCTTGTTTTTCTTTCTTTGTAGGTTGTTGTATCGACATCCAGAGCATAGGAAATCAATACTTCCATTTGCTTCCATTTGCTCAGTTAATTGTCTCTCTTCCATTTGCTTTGTTTCTTAATTGAAGAGATAATTGTTATAACAATATTTCTAACAGATAACATTACTTGTTTCCTTGTGTAATTCTAATAGTCGGGTTCTCTAATTATTTGTTTCCTTGAACCTTCCATAGATTGCTATTTTTTCTCTACAACACAGAGAATTTGTATTAAAGTTCGCATATATATATTTTGAATGTTGATAGTGAACTTAATTGATTTAAATTTTTAACTAGAGAGTAAGTGATGAACAAAAGAATAGAAGAAGGCAGAAGTATACCCTCATCGGTTGTTCCGTAAAGGATATCCATCGGTATATATGTATTTAATTGTGGATACTTAATATTATTGCCTCTCTTTGTTTTCATCTTTTGCTTTGATATATCAATACCTAATATACATCCATGTGTTATCTTGCTGATTGAACATTTTGTGAATTTAGTTATAGGTATTGTCGTGGTGTCCTTATAATTTTGTTTTTGTTGTGTCTATTAAACTTTGCCTCCGAGAAATAAGCTCGTCGTTTAGTGATTAAATTCGGCTGAGTTAGTAGATGGAGTTTATAGCATGTTGACTGAAATTATGAGCATGTTTTGTATATAAAGACATTTTTCCAGGAACAAAGCATATATCAAATTCCTTATCTGTTTTCAACATTTGCCTAGACAAGTTATTGTCATTTTGTCAATCCTGCCTATAACTCAACAAGTCTGCATCCTAAATCAATGTTTAGATGCATTTTCCGCAGGTTTAGTTAATTTCTTATTGCCACGAGTATCTTTTAAGAATATTTTTGACTGATTATTTAGAAACTCAATGGCAAGGTCAATGACATTCATTGATCTAATAGACAGGCACAAGCAGAGTAAACTTATTCTGCGAATTTAAATCTATGTGCATAAGTTTTCCAATGGAAGTTACCAAGACAACTCTAAGTTGGTTAAATTGCTTGTATTGTATTAGTTTGCAATGTATTAGTTTGTATTGCATTAGTTTGTATTGCATAAGTTACATTCTGAGACTATAAGTTGGTTACATTACTTGTATTTTATGTAGATTTATATGAATAAATCTAATTCTGGAAATGAGTGTTGTCCTGGAATTGCTTTATATTAGACCTATGCGAAATCATGGAATTGCTTGTATTGCATAAGTTTGTATTTCATAAGTTAAATTCTGAGACTATAAGTTGGTTATATTGCTTGTATTTTATGTAGATTTATATGAATAAATCTAAATAAGAATTCTGGAATTCTGGTATTGACCGTTGTCATTGCTTTATATTAGAGCTATGTGAAATCCTGGAATTACTTGTATTGCATAAGTTTGTATTGCATAAGTTAAATTCTGAGACTATAAGTTGGTTATATTGCTTGTATTTTATGTAGATTTATATGAATAAATCTAAATCAGAATTCTGGAATTCTGGTATTACCCGTTGTCATGTAATTGTTTTATATTAGAGCTATGCGAAATCCTGGAATTGCTTGTATTGCATAAGTTTGTATTGCATAAGTTTTATTTCTTAGACCATAAGTTGGTTATATTGCTTGTTTTTTATGTAGATTTATATGAATAAATCTAAATCTGAAATTGATAAGTTTTGTTTAATTTTTCTGTTGCAGGTATGTAACTCAGTCAATTTGTGTAGTTTGAGACTTTTGATGCAAGGAGTGAGCTTTGTTAGGTTGTAAATTGTCTTGCTAATGTGTAAAAGTCATATGGAGAATAGTACTGGAAAACATGTGATTTATGCATGGTTTGATACTACTCATCTTGTATATGTGTGGCTAGATGAATTATATATGGATGTTTATTTTGGATTTAATGTAGTAAATATTTAGTTTTGTTTTGGTGGTTTGCTTATATAAAAATAAGATTGGTTGTTTGGTATTAATGAACATTAAAGACAGCTGTTAAAAATATTGTAAAAACTATGTAACCCACAACGGATTTTTTTTGTAATAAGTGATAAAAGACAACGGTTTTATTCGTTGTAAAATATATTAAAATTATATACCACAATAGTTTATAACTGTTGTAAAAAAAGTAAAACGAGTAAATATTATTATCACAACGGTTTATTTCTGTTGTTGAAATTATCTACCACAACGGTTTTAAAATGTTGTCGTATTCTTCGTAAACAAATTTTGAGCATATAAACAACAACGGATAAAAATCGTTGTCAAATGTCTACAAAGACAACGAATTCAAAACCGTTGTCATAGGGCAATACATTCTACAACGCCCTCAGTTACAACGGTTTTTTAACCCTACGACAATAGATAATATCCGTTGTCGTTTGTAGTTTTTGTTGTAGTGTCTGTTTGGTTTAGGTAATCAATGATTGTCGAGTAATATTCCATTCTGGCACGTAAGCAAAAGGGGCATATAATCCGAAATCGAAAAACCTTGAAAAGCTGAGGTTTTTTTTAATTCCAGGGTTGATAATTTTTTTTTACCAAAAAAGTTGTTCGATAAGAAAAAACATGAAAAAAACATAAAGAAAATAAAAAGAAAATTATTAAAAAAATTTTAAAAACAAGAAAAAAGACGTAAAAATTTAAAAAGCATAAAAATGTTATAAAAAAGAAAAAAGATTAAAAAAACGTAAAAACATTAAAAAAAATAAAAAATAAGGAATGTGAAAAAGAAAAAGTAAAAAAGAAAAAAAAATATTAAAGTTTAAAAAATAATAATAATCATAATATGTAGGGTTGATTTTGCATATAAGGATAATACAGGAAAATATTAAATTAGATTATTTATTAAAATTTTTAAATATATAAGTTTTTGTTACATTACATAGGCTGAATCAAACAACGTTTGGTTATATTTTAATCCTCATAATTTTGGTTATGTGATTTGTCTAGTTCTTATGATTAAATTCATGTCCTTAAACATCAATTTGACCAAATATATTGAGAGCAGTAATTTTTTGAACACGAATTAATTTTTTGGGCATATCCGTGTTCAAAAAATTACTGTTCTGAGTATATTTAGTCAAATTGATATTTGATAGTATTTTTACAAATTAGAAGAATTAGTCGAATACATATAATTGATTTTATGTCATTTCGAGCTCTCTGGGTTTATCAGTTGATTTTGATCAAAATCGGTTGATTGACCTAAGACCTCGAAATGACATGAAATTAGGTTTTTGTATTTGTCTAATTCTTTTGATTGTAAAAATATTATCAAATATTAATTTGACCCAATATATTAAGAGGAATGATTTTTTAAATATGAATCAGTTAAAACCGGCAAAAAAAAAAAACAAAAAATCGATTCATCTCATAAAAATCAACTCTATTGGGAACAATACTAAAGGTGAAAATAAAAATAGATACTGGATTTGGTTATTTATAAATCATTATATGCAATTTGATAATTTTAAAACAGTACTTATATGGTTCAATTAAAAGTTATTGAGAGGGTGTTTGACTAAATTTATTATAAATAGTTTATAAGTTTATACAACTTATAAGTTATTTTAGGAGCTTATAAGTTGTTAGATCTTATTTTAAAAATAAGTTGTTAAAGTGTTTAGGTGAACTTATTACAATAACTTAAAGGTATTGATGTGTATGGTATTATAAGATCTAGATCTTTTTATTAATAAAATTATCAAAAAAGGTATAATATTATTAATAGAGGATTTTGAGATTTTTATTAATAGAGGGTTTTGGGAGAATTTTTGTACCGGGGGTGAGAAAATTAGAAAGAGACATTGGCCGAAAAGATGACACAGCGTTGGAAGAAAAGTCGGCGGAGATAAAAAGATATTAGGCTTATAAAAATTTATGGAGAATAAGATGAGGATTTATGAAATTATATAAGGATATTTTAGAGAAAAAAAATTATTAAAATAAGATCTTTTTTAAAAAAGTATGATCTTCCATACTTTTTTTAAAAACAGCTTATAAGTTCCAAAATAGCTTATGTTGATAGCTTATAAGCTGTTTAAAAAAAATTTTACCAAATAAATTTGAAGAGCTTATAAGCTCCAAAACAGCTTATAAGCTATTTTAGAGAGCTTATAAACTCAGTCAAACACCCTCTAAAAATTAAGAAAGTTCCGTCGCTTTGCGATTATCCGAGGGAAATGTATGTTCTAGTTTGCCACTAGTTCATTTAGAATAAACATTTTTCGTGAGCAAATTTAATATTGGATTTGGCAGGAGTTTATTTTTATTATTCAAAAGATAATTGAACGGATTAAATTAAAATGAATAAATTTAAATATATTTTCAATTCGTTACTATTCATTCATTAATAAACGTCTTATAAATAAACAAATAAGTCTTTTAAAAACAAATAAACATGTAAATTAAACTCATTCATCAATCAAATAAATTTAAAAATATAATAACTTTAAACGTCAACTAAGCTCATTAACATATAAATAAACCCACCTCAAAACAAAATCTCAAATTAAGAAAAAAACTATATTAAGTCAACCAACTTAAACATTCCAACTTGTATGACCCTAAATTCATTCACTCTACTTTCTCCTATCCATACGTCTGGCTTAACAATTCCTCCACTCAACTCTCCATCATTGGTCAAATCAGACGCCCATCCCCTTCCCTTTCCCTTGGAAAAAACTCTCTCCTTTTACTTGGTCAAAAATTCCAATTCAACCCAAATAAAATATTTATTTCTAGTCATACTTTCGGATTTTATATTTACACGTAATAATAAAAAATATTATTGATATTATTTTATCAATAAATTTAATGGTATTAAAAATTAGAAGCAAAATAATAAAAATATATATATTTAAATTTACTCAGAATGGAACGATCAGTGATGCAGAAGATCATATATAGTGGGAAACTAATTATAGGAGATCCTCATTCTTCAACTTACAAAACGTAAATCCGCTATATTAACAATTCTTTAATGGCAATTCCATGAATATAAAGAGAGGTACATGCAAGTACACATGTGTCAGACGTATGGTGGGGTAAATCCCAGATTGTCAATTCCTAAGAATCGACCCATGACTATTACGTTAAAAATAGCATGCGCCCACCGTCTGTACTATGCCCTGGGAGCATCATTCTTCAACTTAAGACTCACGCAGCAGGTGCTCCTCCATCGAAGCAGAGAGGCACTCGATCGATGAGGATTGGAGTGGAGGAGGAAGAGGAGGAGACGAAAAAGAAGAGGAGCGGAATCAGCAGATCGTCGGCGATGGCATTGCGTGTTGTACGAGAAATCGGTGTGAAAGAATTGCAGGAGAAGAATAAGATGCAGCAGAACGAGGTCCGTGGAGGCGGCGGGAGGACGATGGTGGTGGGTGTAAAGATGGACGTCGATAGCCAGGAACTCCTCACCTGGTCCCTCGTCAAACTGGTCGACGTCGGCGATCATGTCATCACCTGCTTTGCATTGCATCCCACTTTATGGATGACCAAACGTCAAGCATGTCACTTCCTCGCTCAATTAGAGTCACTATCAGTTGGCCCCCAGCTATCATGTTGATATTATCTCGAGCGGCATTATTGTGATTTTCTTCCTACCAGGCGGATGACTGCTCTTGTTGCACCTGGATGGGCATTTGAGCTTTCTTGGCCAGGACTTGTAAAGTTCCTGACCGTGGTTCGATTGCTCGATATTCAATCTTGAGCCGGCTGTTTCGTCGTGGATGCAGTAAGCAACTTGGGGCTGGGGAACGCCGACGTTATCTGGGATTGCTTTCTTGTTGATTCCGCAGAGTGTAACAATATAATTCGTGTTGCGAATGATTGTCTAATGATACGTGCACCACTTTCATGGGGTTTCTCAAGGAACCCCCCACATGTTGCACGACTTGAGGCCGCACTTTTGGATGATGATACTTAGGACCTGCACGAGGTCCTTTGGGTGGAAGAGCAGGTACCACTAGGCGTTCGGGGGCTGGAGCGGAAGCGGGTGCAACACCCTCCTTCTTTTAAGCAGCTTGAGCTTCTTCAATATTAATGAATTCAATTGCTCGTTCAATCAACAGGTCAAAGTTGGCTGGAGATTTTCTAACTAAATTTTTAAATAAATCATTATCATTAAGTCTCTGAGAAAAGACATTTACTAAAAGCTACGTGGTAGCCGTGAGAACATCTATAGTCATCTGATTGAACCTCTTGATGTACGCTTGAATGGTTTCCTTGGGCCCGTGCTTAAGTGAGAAGAGGCTCCAAGGGATTTTCTGATATCGTCGTTTACTAGAGAAGTGATGGAGAAATACCTTACAAAAGTCCTTGAAGAAATGAATAGAGTTATCTGTCAATTATTTAAACCATCACTGGGTTGCTCCGCCAAATGTAGTGAGGAACATTCGGTATTTTACATTGTTTGTAAATTGCTAAAGAAGGGCGGCATGCTCAAATTTGAGGAGATGATTCTCCGAGTCAGTTGTTCCCGAATATTCTCCTATATTTAGGTTCTGATAACACTTGGGTAATGGATCATCCAACACCCTCTGAGAGAATGGAGTAGCAATTCGCTCAAGGGAGCTATCACTGGTAACAACTTGTCCTCTGTACCCGTCTCGCACAGGTACCTCTCTAAAAGACTCCTGGGGTATTATTACTTGGCCCAACTGTTCTGATGGTATACGAAAAAATACTCGGGGGGTGTCGAGTTAGTGAGAGAGGTGCAAGGAGCAAGCAAGCAGGACCCTCATTCTGAACTCCTCTCTCCCTTTGATGAGCGATTGTTATGCTTCTGGATTTGGTGGCGGCAACATACCACCAGTGTTGGCTTGTTGTTGTTGTTGAAGCAACTTTTGTACTCTAGCGTTGATGAGCAACTCTAGATCTTCTTGTGTTAAGGTGACGGTATTGAATTTTCCAGCCTCTTCCATCGTAAAATTTCAGATTCAGGCGAAGATTCCCACAAACGACGCCAAACTTAATTTTGTCTGAAGGCGATGAGATGGTGCGCTGGCTCCAATGGGTGGTTGATCGATGAACAATGAGCTTCTTGAGATCTGAAGAAAACTCCTTAATAATCCTGTGCACAGTCAGACGAGCCAAAAAAGCATTAGTGACCTAAGATCAGAGTGAGAATCACTGGTTAGGCCATCCGACGCTCAAGTCAGCCTTCTCTCTTGAAAAGTGGAAGAAGAACAATAGCAAAAGTGTCAGAAAGTAGGACTTTAGATGCAAATGTTTGCGTACCTTACCAGCGGAGAGGATTCTCCTTTTTATACTACCTCACATAACCTTTGTGATCGTGAGGTGGTTTCCGGTTTGTTAGAGTTTGTTAAGTGATGGAAAAAATAACAACCTGGGTGTTGTGCAATAATCCTCCGAGGAATCTTTTTTCTACCCCAGATATACCTCCTTTGTCATTTATGACTTGGGCCCCTGATGAAATACTTGATGGAGTGTATCGTTGTAACTGATTAATTAATGAAGAAGTTTCAAGAGAATATTCCCTGACAAGTTTGCCAAGTTATTCTAATGTTGTTGATCGCTTGTCTGCTGAATGTATCCATGCCGGTCATTATACTGCTCATATATTGAGAATACCTTCTGTTGAATATATCTCCGTCAATTATTAAGTCGGTCGTGTATTGAGCATACCTTCTGTTGAATATATCTCGGCCAGTCATTAAACTGGTTGAATATTAAGAATACCTTCTGTTGAATATATCTCGACTGGTCATTAAGCCGGTTGTATGCTAAGAATACTTTCTATTAAATATATCTCGGCCAGTCATTAAGCTAGTCGTATGCTGAGAGTTTTATAAGGCAAAATATCCTTAAGCTCACTCGGGCTTTGCCCGACCGATCGTATGCTAAGAGTTTTATAAGGCTGAGTACCCTTAAGCTCGCACGGGCGTTGCCTGGTCGAATGTACGCAAGTAGCCTTATGTTCGCTCGACCTTCACTCGGCCAATCGTATGCTAAGAGTTTTATAAGGTTGAGTACCCTTAAGCTCGCCCGAGCTTTGCCCAGTCGAACGTACACAAGTAACCTTATGTTCGCTCGGCCTTCACCCGGTCGATCGTATGCTAAGATTTTTATAAGGCTGAGTACCCTTAAGCTCGCTCGGACTTTACCTGGTCAAACGCACACAGACAACCTTATGTTCGCTTGGCCTTCATCTGGGCATCCTGCTCAAGTGACGCTCGGGCACGCTTTTAGGATTTTGATGTAGAGCGATGAACAGAACCAGGTAACAAATATTAATTTGTCCTAATCTTGACTGCCACCTCATCTTGACTTTAATATCCATGTCATCTCCGGAATCCATTCGCCATAACCCATATCAACCATAAACTAAAGAGTTTAAAATCTTGGGAAAAAAATTTAACAAACTTAGGTGATCACTAGGAATGAATTTAAGACTTCTAGAGTCACCAAACACGTTTCACCAAGGACTATCAAATACTTTTTGAAAAAAAAAAGACATTTGATGCCTTTAAAGTGCTTTAAATCTAGGGGGAATAAAGAAATGAACTTAGGAGATTATCATGGGCGCAACATTGCTAATTTGAAACGAATTCAAGTCCTTTAGGCTATCAATTACATCTTTGTTAACCAAAAGTATTTGAAGGCTTAAAATCTTAAATTAAATAGATGGAGTTAGGATGTTATTTGAAGTGTAACTATGTTCATTAAACACAAATTTGAAAATTTTAAGGCTACCAAATACTTATGTTAATTTGGAAGTATTCCAAAATCTTTAGGACTAATAAATACATTTTATCAAAAAAGTGTTTGACGATCCTAAAGAGTTTACTGAAATAAGTAAGGTTTTTTTATTTCTTGACATGGTTTGATTCAGTCCAAGTAAGTTAAACAATTTTGAGAGGTCATAAATTGTCCGATCCTTTTTATTCGACAATTTTATTTATCAGTATAAACTATTTCTTTTTAGTATGTAGTATCATAATTTCAATGAAATTGTTTTTTTTAAATGTCATTTATCTACCAGTCAAGTCGAATCGTTCACTATATCAACAATTCTTCCTTTGTCCTTCACCGAGACCTTTCATCCAAACGAACCAATCAATCGATGCAAGAAGCTCAATTGGGCCAAGCTTACGGTCGAGTCAATAGAGCCGAGCGAGCGGCTTGATCTAGAAAGGTTTCTTGGTGGGTTGGATAGGACAGTTAGCCCGGCCGGTTGCTCTATGAGGGTCAAGTAGGGTAGTCAGTCGAGCCCAGCATACTAGTTGATCGAGCTAGACAAATCGCTCGGTCAGACCTGAAGTAACTCTTATCAGAAACAGCCACTAACCCGAACATGGCATAAAAAATTTACTAAGTAACAAGGAAACGACGGAATGGGTAAAAGCAAGCAAAAGCGAACCCTGTTTAATATATTTTTGGGCTTGACATTTTAACAAACACCCAAATTACGTGCTTTCGTCCGTGTCTGGGGCATTCATTTTCGGCCTCTCCACCTCCACCGGCCTTTTTCATTATTCATGGGAATGGGAAGGCGACAGGGTACCAGAAACACGAGAAGAGAGAGGCCCTACCGCCGTCACGTGGTATCGGGAGGCGCAGGCGACGTCGTCCGCTCGGCGGAACCGACGACGGCCCCGCAAAAGCGAGCACGATTCACGGATCGCCGCGCGCCGGCAACAATTTTGGGGCGGCGAAAGACGAAGCGGGCGGGGCCCAATGGCGGGGCGGTGGGAATTTAAGGCAGTTGGGTTTTGATTTTTTTAATTAAAAATAAAATGATTAAAAATTTAGAAATATTTTTTTGAGTATAAAAATTGGAAATTTTTATGAAAATAAAAAAGGGAAATATTTTATTTTATTAGTAATGTTTTTATATTTTAAAATTTTTTTATTCGACTTTGACAGTAGGTTGTACTTTGCCCGAGTTAGTGCCGAGTGAGCGTGTCCCAACGTGTGGGTTGAGTCGCATTTTGCGCCCAAGTCCCAACTTAATTCGCATTTTCAGCTTGATAGGACACGACATGATTTATTCCTTCGTGGGCCATATTAAAGCACTATTTCAGATTAGGGCAGGTGAGGCCTAATTGTAGATTACTTAATTTAATTTATACTTTACTTTTATTATTATTATTATTATTATTTTAAAGTTGACATTAAATATGCAATTTACATTAATTAATTATGAGATAATTGGTCCGGTCCTATGGAAATTTTCTATTGGTCACTCGGATAAATAAAAAAGTGTTACCTACATATAACTTATATTCTTAGGTCCATCGGATAAATAAAAAAGTATTAGCTACAGACAACTTATCAACTTAGTATTCTTAGGTCCATTGTCTATTAAAAAAAATTTATCCGTTAATTCACCGAACCTAATATTTGATCCTTAAATACTTAGCAAATTTAATTTTTTTCCCGAACCATGTAGGTAAGGTTTCAAAATTACTAAATCACGTAGGATAGTTTATAAATGACCAAATCACGTACCCACTTCTATTAATGTCTCGTTACTGTTCCCAGTCGAGTCGATTTTTTATCAGTCGAATCGAATTTTTTAGCTTGTTTTGACTAATTCATGTTCAAAAAATTACTACTCTTAATATATTAGATCAAATTAATGTTTAATATTATTTTTATAATTAGGAAAACTAGACGAATACATAGGAACTAATTTCATGTCGTTTTGAGGTTAAACAGCCAGTTCTGACTAAAATCAACTTATGAACCTAGAGACCTCAGAATGACATGAAATCAGTTCTATATGTTCGTCTAGTTCTTCTTATTGTAAAAAAAAAAAAAATATCAAACATAAATTTGACCAAATATAGCAGTGATTTTTTAATACGAATATGTCCGAAAAATTCATTCGTGTTTAAAAAATCATCATTCTCAATATGTTGGGTCAAATTAATATTTAAGGATATGAATATACTTATAAGAACTAGACGAACTCATAAAACATGATTTAAAATCATTCAGAGTACTTTAGGTCCATCAATCGATTTTGACCGAATGAACCTAAAGAATTTCGACCAAAATTAGTTGATGGACGTAGAAAGCTCAAAATGACATGAAACCATGTCTTATGAGTTTTTCTAATTCTTATGATTATATTCATGTTCTTAAATATTAATTTGACCAAATATAAATTTGACCAAATATAAATTTGACCAAATATATTAAGAGTAATAATTTTTTAAACATGAATTAATTTTTCAGACACATTCGTATTTAAAAATCACTGCTCTGAATATATTTGGTCAAATTGATATCTGATAGTGTTTTTACAATCAAGAAAACTAGGTGAACATATAGAACTGATTTAATGTCATTTCGAGATTTCTAAGTTTATTAGTTGATTTTGACTGAAATGAGATGATGAATCTAGAGACCTTGAAATGACATAAAATCAATTTCTATGTATTTTTCTAATTCTCCTTATTGTAAAAGTATTAACAAACATTAATTTCACCAAATATATTAAGATGAATAATTTTTTTAACACGAATAAGTTAAAACTAACTAAAAAAATTAACTCGTCTTATAGAAAATCAACTTAATTGGGATATGCAGTAGATGTAAAAATAAAAGTGGGTACTTAATTTGATCATTAATAAACTACTCTAGCGATTTGATAATTTCAAAACTTTTACCTACAGGATTCGATAAAAATTTATAGAAAATTAAGAAAACAGTACTATTATCCTGTCCCTGCGCTATTATCCGGGGAAAATTTATACTCTAGTTTGCCACTTGTTCATTAGAGGGCTGGAGGCTCGCTACCCCAGTCACTATTAGAGAGCGCGCAAAACAAAGATGGTACTAAGCCTGGGCCCAAAGAAGAAAAGAAAAGAAAAGAAGAAAGAAAAGAAGAACAAGAAGAAGAAAGTGAAAGAGAAATTAAAAGATTAATTTCTAGTATAAGTAAAGTAAGAAGAAAAGAAGAAGAAGGTAAAAGAGAAATTAAAAGATTAATTTCTGGTATAAAGATATAAGAAAATGAAACAAGTTTTATGCTTAGAATCAATAAAAGTTTAGTTCTTTAATTCTAAGCTTACAGTAGTTGTTTCATTACTTTCCTGTCAGTTAGTGAGCATGTTTAGTATTCAGTTTTATTTCTGTATACCATGAGTACATGCAGCTTTGCTTTTAGCATTTCAGTTTTAGTATTGTTGCATTCTTTTTATGCACTTCGATGTTTTTGTGAGATAGATTAGTACTTACTAAGCGTTTTCGCTTATAGATCTTTTGTTTTTTCCTCCTACCGTAGATAAAGGAAAAGCTAAGATATGAAAGGAAGGCGACAGGATGGTGGTGGTGATGAAGGTGTGTGATGTCTGGACTGTGGAGAGATTCAGAAGTAGCTGGCAAAATTGTCTAGACTTTCTTTTAGTCCTCTGTTAATGTTGTATTACATTTGGGATTGTAGTTGAGTTTATTTCCGCATGTCTAGCTAGTCTCTTTTATTATTTGTGGAGTGCTGTAGTCATTGCTATTGCTAGAGTAGTTTCTTTGTTTTTATTGTGATTTTTATTACTGTGTGATTGTGGAAAATATGTTCCAGCCGTCTGTGGCTGCGTATACTATGTTTGTATTATAGATTTGGTCACCGGTACAGGGGAGATTCTGTCGAAATTTTTCGGTAGGGTTTCCATGTGATATTTAATCATACCGGTTAAGTAGAGTTAGTAGTTAAGTAACGGTCATCTTTAGAGAGTAGTAGTAGTAAGAAGGGTGGTCGTTACACACCAAGTCAGGTAAGTCAGGTGCGTAATCTAACCCCTACTCAATCGTTTCAGTTTATCAAGTCTCTTTCTAAAGATTTATTTAAATTAGAAAAAGAGAATGCTGACTTAAATAGAATCTTAGATAAATTGAAATCAGAAAATGATAACTTAAAATTAGAAATTCAAAAATTGAAATTTAATGCATGTTTAAAAACAAATCTTTTTCAGAAATCAAAACTTAAAATTTATGGAAAATTAAACTGGTATGTTAAACATCATCAAGGTCAACTTAGGAAAATTCACAAAAATCATATATTCCCCCTAAGTTTCTTATTGATCCAGAAGGAAGGAACCTCTATTGGGTTCCAAAATCTGTGCTAAATTAATTTTTTTAAATTAAGGCTTTCAGAAGAAAAATTAAGGGAGCGTTTGGTTTAGGGGAATAGGAGTGGGGAATGGGAATGAGAATCATTGATTGTCATTGTTAATGTTTGGATTATGAGAATAGGAATACAAATAAGGGAATGAATCCTTGAAATTAGGTAATAGCTCATTCCCATGTACCTCCCCTTCAATGAGTCATTACCCCATTTTCATCAATCAAAATATTCCCTTATTCCAAAAATACTCTTGACCTAAAATTAAAATTTTCTCCCTTAATATCAAATATCAAAATATATTTATTTATTTATTCTTTCGTATCACTTCTCTCTCCTTGTTCTCTCTCATCATATTTTCTCTCTCATCACATTTTCTCTCTAGTCATTTTATCACACACTTTCTCTCTCCTTAATCTCTCCTATCACACTCTTTTTTCTCATTACACTTTCTCTCTCCTCAATCTCTTCCATCGCACTCTCTTCCTTCTTTTTTTCTCATCATACTTTCTCTCTCATCATACTTTCTCACTCCTCAATCTCTCCCATCACATTCTCTTCTCTTTTTTTCTTATCACACTTTCACTCTCATCACATTTTCTCTCTCCTCAATCTCTCTTGTCACACTCCCTTCTTTTTTTCCTCAACACACTTTTTCTCTCATCATATTTTCTCTCTCCTCAATCTCTCTCATCACACTCACTGTTCTCTTTTTTCTCATCACACTTTCTCTCTCATCTTACTTTCTCTCTCCTCAATCTCTCTCATCACACTCTCTCTCCTCATTTTTTTCTCATTATATTTTCTCTCTCTTCATCCTCACCCATCACTTTCTCTCACATCATATTTTCTCTCTCATCTTTTCTCATCATGCTCTCTCCTATCACACTCTCTTTTCTCATTTTTTTCATCACACTTTCTCTCTCTTCATTCATTGGCATCACACTTTCTCTCTCATCATTCTCTTTCATCATATTTTTCTCTCACATTCATCTTTTTCTCATATATAATTTTTTATCTTATTTTCCTTTAAGGGTAAAAAAGGAAATTTTGATTTGTTCCGATAGAAAATATGCAACTAACCAAACATTGCTTTTAAGAGTGATATTCATGCTCATACCCATTCCCATTCCACAATACAATGATTCCCATTCCGATTCTTATTCCTATGAATGAACCAAACGCCCCCTAAACGTTAAAATTTCTTTATGAAGTTTTGTCTAAGGAAGTGGTTGTTGCTCCAATAACCAAGAAGGCCTAGTGCCTCGCCACGACCTAGAAGCTGAAATATTAAAATAAAATGTTTAATTAACTTTCTGAAAAAACATTAAACTAGAATTAAATAATGCTTTGAAAGTTTTTTAAACATTTTTAAAAAATTCTAAAAATTCATTTTTACTTAGAAATTATTTTGAAAAATTCTAAAAAAATTCAGTTTACTTAGAAAATTTTTTCTGGAAAACTCTAAAAATTCATCTTCCTCAAAAAATTTTCTAAAAATTTGCTAAATATTTTTTAAAATATCATGTTCTTACCCCCTTTTTGTTGTGATCAAAGGGAGAGAGAAATGTACAAGTTTAGGGGGAGAGAATTTTGAATTTTTTTTTATTTGTTTTCAAAACTCTGAGTTTTAAAAATATTTTTTAAAAAATTCTGTTTAAACTCTTAATTAAATAGTTACAATTTTATTTATTGCAAATTTATGCTTAACATGTTAGTTAGTAATTTTCTTTAAAATTGTTGTTTGTTTACTTTTACCCTAACTTGAACTTGGGTTGATGCACATCAAAAAGTGAGAGATTGTTGGATCCCGTGGTTGTTTTGATGTGATCAACTAAGTTGGTTAGATCCTGCTTTGTGTTTGATCCCTATGTCTAAGTGTGCAGGAGCTTAGGAGCGCAGGAAGTCGAGCGAAAGACGCAGCTAGCGAGAAGGACGGCACGGGAAGAGAGCCGACGGGATCGGTGCGTCCGAAGGACGAGAGAGCTGCAGAAGAGTACACCGGTGGGCGAGAAGAACGTGCGCAGCGTTCGAGGGATGTAAAGTCGAGACGGAAGATTGCTCGAGGAGAAGGCCGGAAATTGGGTTCGGATGAGCCCTATTTTGGTTGGCCGGAATCACCCAAAAGAACGGAACTTCGGAAGTCGAAGCAAAGAAGCAAAAGCTGCCAGCTTGGAGGCACCTCCATCAGGCATTGGAAGCGCCTCCAGCTTAAAGGCGCCTTTAGTCCTTGTTGAAGGCGCCTTCAACCAGGTCAAATTGACCGTTTGCATTCGGATAGAGTTCTATCCGATCACTCACTTGGAGGCGCCTTGGACCTCTGTTGGAGGCACATTGGACCTTTGGGATAGACTTTCCAGAAGCTATAAAAGGACCCCTGGACCTAGGAATTAATCATCAATTGTTCTTTCAACTCTGTAGTCATTCCTAGCAACTTGTCTGAGCTTTCCATTGTGTAAAATGCTTCTCCACCTTCAGATAAGGAGATCTTTTCAGAGCGCTTTTCTTCTGCCTTGGATTAACAACTGTCTTGGTTGTAACCAAGTAAATTGCTGAGTTCTTTTTCTTTATTTCTGTTAAGTTTACTTTTTAATTATTGCTATCTTTTTGAGTTGAAAGACGAGGAGGGTATACTTTATTTTTTTTTCAGCAATTCACTCCCCTCTTACCGGCCTCCGCTGCACCTACATATGATTCCAAAAGGAATCTATATCATATTTACAAACATCAAATGCTAAACAGTAGTGGTAAATATGATATCATAGTCAAAGTGTCAAACAAACATATAAATTTCCATTAATATTTTGAACTTTAAGTACGTACAATAATCAAAACAAAATGTTTGTCTTTATTATTAAATGTAGAGCAAAATAAATAAATACAGACTCCCACTAGATGAGTTCTTCTTCCATAAGAAGGACTCTCATATCCACAACATGCGCATGAAACACCTTAGGCACCAAGCCTTTGGTGAGTGGATCGACCAACATGGAATTTGTTCTAATGTGCTCTACCATAATTTGACAACTCTGAACTCTTTCTTTAACCGCTAGAAACTTGATGTCGATATGTTTAGACTTCGATGAACTGCGGTTGTTCTTGGCATAAAGTTCTGCGGCTTTATTATCACAGTAGATCCTCAGTGGTCTGTCAATGCCATCAACGATCTGTAATGCTGTGATGATGTTCCGTAGCCAAATCCCGTGATTAGATGCTTCATAGCATGCTATCAACTTTGCCTCCATAGTAGAAGTGACTATTAGCGTCTGCTTGACGCTCTTCCAAGATATAGCCCCTCCAACAAGCATAAAAATATAGTCTGAAGTAGATCTTCTGCTATCCAAGCATCCAGCAAAATCGGAGTCTGAATATCTAATCATCTCCAGATGATATGATCTCCGATACGTGAGCATATGTCCTTTAGTTCTTTGCAAATACCGCATCACTCTTTTTACCGCTTTCCAGTGTGATGGTCCTGGGTTACTAACATATCTGCCTAACATCCCCACTATAAATGTTATATCTAGTCGAGTACATACATGAGACTTCCCACTACTGACACATATGGGAATTGCTCCATCTCCTTTATTTCAAGTTCAAGCCGTGGACATTGCTGAAAGCTGAACTTGTCACCTCTTGACACAAGTGTGTCACCGGGTATACAGTTCTGCATACCATACCTTATAAGCACCTTTTCAATATAAGCATGTTGTGAAAGTCCAAGAATACCTCTTGAACGATCACGATAGATCTGTATGCCTAAAACAAAGGATGTTTCACCAAGATCTTTCAGTTCAAAATTGCCAAATAGAAATGACTTGGTTTGATGCAGCATACCCTTATTATTGTTCGCAAGCAATATATCGTCCACATACAAAACAAGTATAACAAACTTGGCATATATGCACTGATCAACAGGGTTCTCTTTAAATCCAAATGAGGTAACCACTTGATCAAATTTTCGGTACCACTGACGGGATGTATGTTTTAAACCATAAATGGATTTCTTTAATCTACATACTAGGTGCTTTGAGTCGTTAGACTCAAAATTCTCTGGTTGCACCATATATATAGACTCCTCTATGTCTCCATTGAGGAAGCAGTCTTTACAGCCATTTGATGTAGCTCCAAATCATAATGAGCTACAAGTGCCATGATTACCCTAAGGGAGTCTTTTGTCGACACAGGTGAGAAAGTCTCCTTGTAATCAATGTCTTCTTTCTTAGTGGATCCCTTGGCAACAAGACGAGCCTTATACTTTTCGACATTACCTCTTGAATCTCACTTGGTTTAAATATCCATTTACAACCAACGGACTTCTTTCCTTCAGGCAATTCGACAAGTTCTCAAACGTCATTGTCCGTCATAGACTTCAACTCTTCTTGCATGGCGTTTGATCCTGTCCGAATGCTGAATCAACGGACGCTGGGCACGTGGCGCTCCTCGGATGCTGACGTGGATCTTCGACTGGTCGCAAGAAACTCCGGCGAACCTGCACAGAAGTCGGGCCGGGAAGGGGTTCCCGGCGGCGACCCTCCGATGCTCAAGTCAGGCAAGCAGATGAAAAAAGTGGCTTCCAAGATGTTAAACGCGTACCTCCGGCGAAAGGTGAAGGCCTTTATATAGGGCAGCGGAGAAGCGAGTGTACACCTACCGAGGTGTACACGTGTCAGCGGCCCATACCCCAGTAAGGACTTGTCAGTGGGCTTACCTGACCCATACTGCTACAGTCCAAGCATGTCCTCGATGGGACAGTGGAACCCCGTCATAAGATTTGAAGTATGGCCTACATGTGGACCATACCCGCTGTCAGAAAAAGATGTCACTTGTCCTTTTGCCCTTACTCCCTGGAGAGAGTCCGGCCGGCCGACTTCCGCGACATCCGGCCGGACGTATGTGGTGCTTTACTTGGGGAGATTCTTACTCACGTGCTTTGTGGAGACTGTTAGCAGTGCTACCTGATGGCTTTGGCCGAGCATGAAATCCGATTGGCCCTGCGATCTTATCCGCTGAGCGCCGGAACACTGACTTTCGACGATACACCAACCATCACCTAGACACCGGCCAGCCGCCCGGCCGGTCGAACCCGCCCCTCTCCGCCCAGCCATCTGCTACTTTGGCTTCCACGTGGTGTTGACTCCTCCGGACGGGGGTGTTAGGATCGATGATCGCGGCTAGAGAGGGGGGGTGTGAATAGCCGACCCCAAATTGGGGTTAGCGCAGCGGAAATAACTAAATAGAAACGAAAAGAGGAAAGATCAAACCTCAAACTCGAACTCGACGATGTAACGAGGTTCGGAGATGAAACTCCTACTCCTCGGCGTGTCCGTAAGGTGGACGAAGCCTATCAATCCGTCGGTGGATGAGTCCCCGAAAAACCGGCTAATATAAACTCCTTATGGGTGGAGAAACCTCGCCACAAGAACTTTGCAACAGCAATATGGAGTACAACAGTAGAGAAAGCAAACAAGAACAATTTGTTAGGCCCAAAAGTAGCTAGAGGGGGGGGGGTGAATAGCTCGTCGCGTGCTCGTCGCTTGGCGTTGCTTGTTTCTTCAAGGATATGCAGCGGAAAATACAGAAACAAATACAACCACGCTAACACTAGGATTTTACTTGGTATCCACCTCCAAAGGAGGTGACTAATCCAAGGATCCACACCACGCACGCACCCTCCACTATGAAACACTCCTTTTCGGTAACTACCGAGGGCGGAGAAGCCCTACAAGACTCTCAGTACAAGAAGAAGAAAGGGTAGTAAAGATTAAGTAAAAGCTTACAAGAAATGCAGTGAAAACCCTAACCCTAACTTCTTCCTCTTGCAATGGATCCGCCTCTTGACTTGGAAAGCCTCCAAGAACCTTCAAGAACTGGCGATCACGTGCTTGTAGAGAGCTGTGGAGAAGCTGGTGAAGAGCTGAAATGAATCGGTGAAGATCTACCCGCAGCCATCGCACGCCTGCAGCTATAAACGACGCCAA
The DNA here is from genome assembly GCF_018446385.1 of Zingiber officinale. Classification (NCBI taxonomy): domain Eukaryota; kingdom Viridiplantae; phylum Streptophyta; class Magnoliopsida; order Zingiberales; family Zingiberaceae; genus Zingiber; species Zingiber officinale. The sequence goes on along the minus strand of NW_024589952.1, from coordinate 20,780 downwards.
CGGTCGGATCCCGATCGATTCAAATGTTCCGAATCGATCGGGGGCTTTGATCGATCCACGGATCGATCCGAGCGCCTGATTGAAACTCCGATCGATCCACGGATCGATCCACGGATCGCTCCATGAAGTCCCCCGATCGATCGGCCGATCGATCCACCTCGGATCGATCCACGGATCGATCCGTGGTTCGTTCAGAAGAACCGGATCGATCCACCGATCGATCTGTAGCTCCGGATCGATCCACGGATCAATCCAAAGACTTGATTTTGTCCAAAACCAAGTCCCAAACCTCCCTAACCAACATCCGTCAACCTTGACCTGCTGGTACATCATGCCCAGCATCCGGTCACCCTCGACCGCCAGACTCCCCACCAAGTGTCCGGCCAACCTTTGACCCACTTGACTTTTACCTGGATTCCAAGCATCCGCTCAGACCTACTTGAACTTCCCAACACCAGATGTCCGATCATCCTCGATCCATCCGATTTCCTTCCTTGCCAAGTATCCACCAATCCTTTAACCTACTTGACTTCCACCGATGTCCGGGTCAACCTCGACCCATCCGATTTCCTTCCTCGCCAAGTATCCAACAATCCTTCGACCTACTTGACTTCCACCGATGTCCGTCAACCTCGACCCATCCGGATTTCCTTCCTGCCAAGTATCCAACAATCCTTCGACCTACTTGACTTCCCAACACCGATGTCCGATCATCCTCGATCCATCTGGATTTCCTTTGTCTGGCTTCACTCACCAGGACTTTCACCTAGCTTCACTCACTAGGGTTTTCCATCTGCCTAGCTTCACTCACTAGGACTTTCACCTGGCTTCACTCACCAGGATTTCCTTCTGCCTAGCTTCACTCACTAGGACTTTCACCTGGCTTCACTCACCAGGATTTCCTTCTGCCTAGCTTCACTCACTAGGACTTTCACCTGCCTAACATGCCAGTTAGGACTTCCCAGTCAAGTATCCGGTCAACCTTGACCTACTTGACTCTTCTTCGATCAATATCTTATTGTCAAACATCTAAACTCAAACCAAGACTCAGCTTGGTTAACCAGGTCAACCTTGACCTGAGGGATGTTGCACCAACACAATTGAAATGTAAAACCCTTTGCTTGCCTTCTCGTTGTCGACTGGAATCCTGATGAAGCAGCAACTTCTCGGATCCAAGCTCAGCTAGAAAACCAGCAGGAAGCTCACCCGAAGCTTCGGCAGTGAGAGCTCAACAAAGCTCGCAGAAGGAACCAGGAAGAACTTGCAAGAAGCAAGAAGAAATAGAGAGGAAGAAGAAGAAACAGTAGTAGCCCTCGATCTCTTCTTATAACCTCTGATATCCTGAGCCAACCTGCGAACCTGCAAGCAAAAAGAACAGAACACAGGAGCCCGAAATAACCTAGCCGTTGAGTCACAACGGCTAGTGCTGGATCGATCAGGCTCCAACCTGATCGGTCCACACTGTCCCTGATCGGTCTTGGGGACCGATCAGGCTAAGCCTGGACCGATCAGGCTATGTCCTGATCGGTCCAAGAGGAGTCTGATCGGTCCCTTGGACCGATCAGCCTTTCTCCTTCTTCTCTTCTGTTTGCTTCCTGATCGGTCTTCAGACCGATCAGATAATCCACAGAAGCATTCTGTTTGATTACTGATCGGTCACCAGACCGATCAGCCGTATCACTGGATCGGTCCCCAGATCGATCCAGAGCTTGGTTTTTGCCCAAACCTTCCAAACCAACATTCGGTAAACCTTGACCTGTTGTTACATCATGCTTAGCATCCAGTCACTCCCTTAACCTGCTAAGACTCCCCACCAAGTGTCCGGTCAATCCCTTTGACCCACTTGGACTTTTCTCTTCGTGTCAAGTATCCGGTCACTCCCTTGACCTACTTGACCTTCTCAACACCAGATGTCCGATCACCCTTGATCCATCTGGATTTTCCCTTGCCCGGCTTCACTCACCAGGACTTTCACCTAGTTTCACTCACTAGGGTTTTCACCTGGCTTCACTCACCAGGATTTCCAATCTGCCCGGTTTCACTCACCAGGACTTTTCCGTCTGCCTGGCTTCACTCACCAGGACTTTCCACATCCGGTCCAGAGAACGAGCTCCCGAGCCCTCTCTGACCACAGGTCGGAGAACGAGCTACCGAGCCCTCTCCGACTTCCCATGTGCCAAGCTTCCATACTTGGACTTCTCCGTGCCAAGTCTCTATACTTGGACTTTTCCCGTGCCAAGCTCCCTGTTTGGACTTTTCACCATGCCAAACTCCCTGCTTGGACTTCTCCCATGCCAAGCTCCCTGCTTGGACTTTTCCCGTGCCAAGCTCCCTGCTTGGACTTTTCCGAGTCAAGTCAACTCACCTCGGGTCAACCAGGTCAACCTTGACCACGGGTTGCACCCACAATCTCCCAAGCTTGTATCCTTGTCAAACATCAAGATACAACTTTTCTGTTCACGTCAAACATAACTCGTCAAACATCAAAACATAACTCGAGTCAAGTCAACTCGAGTCTGGTCAACCAAGTCAATCTTGACCTAAGGTTGCACCAACAGGGGGGCCCTGTTCTTACAACCGGATCAGCGTTAATCCACCTTTCAGGATCAGAGCATTGTTTGACTTCTTGGAAAAATGTAGGATCACCTTCCAACCATATGTAAAAGTCATGCTCTTTGAGATAAACATAATCACGAGAATTTGTGCTTCTCCGTTCCCTTGTGGATTGCCTTAAAGGCACTTGTATTTGAGGTGGTAAAGGTATTTGCTCTTCAATATGAGGCAATACTTCAATTTCAGTGGCAGGTTCCTCCAATTGCATTGGAGATGTCATGGGAATATCTTGATTCACTACGCTTACTAGATGTGTGATACCCATAATGTGCGGTATGGTAACCATACTGCTATTGATCACACTAGTAGTAACCACAGGAGGATTGTCATCACATTCATCAAAAGATATTTTCCTGATTTTATCACTCTCACTGTCCTCAATGAACTTGACATTTTTCGTTTCGAAGAAGGATCTATTAGAGGGATCATAAAATTTATATCCTCTTGACTTTTCAGAGTATCCTATAAAATTACAGCTAACCGTTCTTGAGTTCAGTTTCCTTTCATCAGGCTTGTAAGGCCTAGCTTCAGCTGGACAACCCCAGACGTATAAGTGTCTAATGCTAGGCTTCTTACCTGTCCACATCTCGAATGAGGTTTTAGTTACTGCTTTACTAGGTACTCTATTGAGTAGGTAAACTGCAGTCTTGAGTGCTTCACCCCACAATAACTCTGGTAGAGAAGTGAAAGTCATTATACTTCTTACCATGTCATTTAGGGTTCGATTGCGACGCTAAGCTACACCACTCTAACTGGGTATACCAGGCATGGTATATTGAGGCACAATTCCACACTCAGCAAGGTAATTCGCAAAAGGTCCTGGACGTTGTTCACCTGATCCATCATATCGACCATAATATTCACCTCCACGGTCGGATCAGATAGCTTTAATTTTCTTACCTAGTTGAAGTTCAACTTCTGTTTTAAAAATTTTGAACATGTCCAAAGATTGCGATTTCTCATGAATAAGGTACAGATAGCCAAATCTGGAATAGTCATCTACGAAGTTAATAAAATATATGTGCTCATTTCAAGATGCCTTAGGGAATGATCCACAAATATCTGTATGTATTAGCTCCAAAATATCACTACAACGGTTAACCCCTTATTCCTTTTGTTAGTGGTCTTCCCCTTGATACACTCTATGCAGACATCAAAGTCTGACATATCAAGAGAATCGAGAATTCCATGTGACATTAACCTTTCTAGACGTTGTTTGGATATATGTCCTAAACGCCTATGCCACAACATGGAAGAATTCTCATTAGTCAATTTACGTTTCGTACCTATACTATGCATTATCACTGTTAGGACCAAAAGTAGCTAGAGGGGGGGTGAATAGCTCGTCTCTTTCGCTCGGTGGTCGGCGTTGCTTGTTCCTTCAAAGATGTGCAGCGGAAATACAAAGAAACACTCACACAACGCTAACACGGTTGGTTTACTTGGTATCCACCTCACAAGAGGTGACTAATCCAAGGATCCACACCAACGCACACACCCTCCACTATGAATAACACTCCTTTATGGTAACTACCAAAGGCGGAGAAGCCCTACAACACTCTCAATACAAGAAGAAGAAAGGGAAATACAAGATAAGCAAAAGCTTACAAGATGTACAATAAAAACCCTAACCCTAACTTCTTCCTCTTGCAATAGATCCGCCTCTTGACTTGAAAAGCCTCCAAGAATCTTCAAGAACTGGCGATCTGGAGCTTGGAGAGAGCTATGGATGTACTGGAGAGTATGTGGAGTGAATCGGTGAAGAGATGCCGAAGGAATCGTGCGCCTGCGACCTTTATCGACGCCAACGGTCGGATCCCGATCGATTCGATTATTCCCAATCGATCGGGAAGGCTTTGGATCGATCCACGGATCGATCCAGAGCGCCTCTGTGCTCTGGAAAAACGCCTGGATCAATCCACGGATCGATCCAGCGCTTATCGCGCGAAGCAGCAGCGCCCCAATCGATTCACTGATCGATTGGAACCTCTGGATCGATCCACTGATCGATCCAGAGGCTCTCTGTTCGCTGAGAAAGGCCTAAATCGATCCACTGATCGATCCAGCTCTTGGTTTTTTGCCCAAAACCAAGTCCCAAGCCTCTCAAACCAACATCCGGTCAACCTTGACCTGTTGGTACATCATGCCTAGCATTTGGTTACTTCCTTGACCTGCTAAGACTCCCCACCAAGTGTCCGGTCAATCCCTTTGACCCACTTGGACTTTTATCTTCGTGCCAAGTATCCGGTCACTCCTTTGACCTACTTGGACTTCCACCAGATGTCTGGTCAATCCCTTTGACCCATTTGGATTTCCTCTTGCCTGGCTTCACTCACCAGGACTTTCACCTAGCTTCACTCACTAGGACTTTCCTTCTGCCTGGCTTCACTCACCAGGACTTTCACCTAGCTTCACTCACTAGGACTTTCCTTCTGCCTGGCTTCACTCACCAGGACTTTCATTCTGCCTAACATCTCAGTTAGGACTTCCCAGTCAAGTATCCGGTCAACCTTGACCTACTTGACTCTTCTTCAATCAATATCTTATTGTCAAACATCTAAACCCAAACCAAGACTCAGCTTGGTTAACCAGGTCAACCTTGACCTGAGGGATGTTGCACCAACGATCTCCCCCTTTTTGATGTTTGACAATACCACAATAACACTAACAATCCCACATGTAAGTTAGGCTAATCCCATAGCCTCATTCTTCATGCCACTAGGTAATGAAAGCAGAAGTTAAGCTCTTTATTCTCCCTCTAAGAGGGCAAAACTCCCTCTTAGGTAATGAAAGCCTAACTTACTCCCTTTCACAAGTCATTTCATTCTCCCCCTATTGGCACACATCAACCCAGCCTTGAGCACACATCAATCCATGCCTCAATATTGGGCACACATCAACAAATCCATTGTTGAAAAACTCTCCCCCTTAAGAGTTTCTCATCGTGATCACAACTTCACTCATTGTGATCAACACGATAATGAAGATCCCATTACCCTTCATTATCCTTAACCCTACATTCTCCCCCAATGTAGGCAAATGCCCATCCTTGAGCATTATCCACTGGAAACCACTTGAACAATGAGGATATCCGCTCCCCATTAAGGTTCAAACGCTCAACCTTGAGCATGTTCTTAACGGAAGGTTAACCACCTTCCAAGGTTCATGAAAAATAATTTTCATGTCTTTAAAGAGTCCCTCCCCCTAAAGATATGGTGGTAACTTCTGTCATTGCACCAACAATGACTTGGAATCCCTAAACCTTTAGGAAACCCAAATTTAGAAGTTTTGAGGTTCAAATGTTCAAAATTTGAAACAAACCTCAACCTAAACTTCAACTTAGCCTTCCTTAACCAATCCATCCTTGTTTTCAACACGAAAACACCCTTTTTATGTACACAAATGTGTATTGAGGGGTTTGGAATGGTTACGTAGACTAAAACATGTTCAAAATGCTGAAATCAGGCCTTCCTAGCTAAAATCAGCACCTTGGATCGATTGGAGTTGGGTTCCAATCGATTGAACCTTTCTGAATCGATCCACTGATCGATTCAGACTACCTGGATCGATCGGTTGATCGATCCAGCGAGCTTCTGCTCGCGGGAGAATTGCCTTCTGAATCGATCCACGGATCGATTCAGGCACTCCAATCGATCCATGGATCGATCGGAGCTCTGATAGTTGCTGAAATTCCATTTCAGTCAACTTCAGAAACCCTTAGAAAATTCTACAAAAATCATGAAATTTCGTGTAGACATTATTTAGGGCATACTTAATCATGGAAAAATAGCTTTCTATGAAAATACATTATATTTTCAAAGATTGACACAAACTTGAAAACTTGCAAAAACTTTAGTGTTTTCTTCAAGTTTGTGTCTAACTATTCAATGGTGATTACTATCAAAAGATAGCCTTCACCAAGGTTTTCCAAAAACATTTTAAAAAAAAATTCAAAACCAATATTCCATCATGTTCCTTGGGCATAATGCACATGACTTGTACATTAGCTTTCCCAATGATGGGAAAACACATAACTATGTGTTTTGATGAACATAAAACTCAAAAGAATGCACTAAATCAACATCTTGAGTTTTGTTCATCTTCCTAACATCTCACTTGTATCTAATATACACTAAAACACGTACAAGTCACCTTATAGTCCTTGTGAGATGTGAGATTTTGGTTTTGCCCTAATTTAGGGATCATGCATATCTATCTAGGCATTCTAGAGATATTAGACATCCACCTAGGATGTCACTTGTCAATAATTGTTGTTAAATGTCATTCGTCCTTAATTACAAGGAATTAAACTTAATGCATGATTATGTTATGGCATACATCAAAAGAAAATAATTTTCAAAAGAAAATATTCTATTACTACATGATGTATGAATGTCATGACATGGTATTTTTGGATTTTTCATAATAAAACAATGAATTCAAAAATAGACATGATGTCATGGCATATGATGGGCAAACAATCATGATAAGGTTTAGCATAAATAAAATATACCTAGATTACCTATCTAAATATCCTTAATCACTTAGCTAAACTCAAAATATACCACTTGTTTTAACTTAAAACGATACCACTTGTTTTAATTTAAAACATTAAACCTAGATTGCCCTAAATGCTTCAAAGAAATGTCAAAACCTAAATTTACATTTCTTATTTCTCTTGATTTGTTTATGCCACTTTAAAAATTAAACATATCCTCAAATGTTGGCATATTTCATTTTTCCACAAGAGTAGCACTAAGAAAATACCAAAGTCCCAACTTGGTATTTCTTATATTTTTCTAATTTGTGCCATTTTAAGATAAAATCAATTTTTCCACCAATAGACACATGTTACTCTTTCAAGGAGTAAATAATAGTTCCATTTCATTTTCAAAGGTTAACAAAACCTTGAAAATGCTCCTTGAGTGTCAATTTCCTCAAAGTTGGGTTAACTACCCTTCTAATCGGAGTTGACACTCTCTAACCCATCTATGGGGTAGAGAAGATGCTCCTAGGAACCCAACACCTATTGGTGCTCCTTGGATGCTCTAGGTATTCACTAGGGATAACTTCCCTAGATACCTTCCTAGTGACCTTGTTTGGCTTCTTGAAAGCCTTGGTCACACTTTCTAGGTCAACTCTAGGGATAGTCTCCCTTGTGACCTTGTTTGTGACTTTCTTAGACTTCTTAGAAGCCTTAGTCACATTTATTGCAAAAATACTCTTAGGGATGACTTCCCTAGTATTTTTGGCTTGACCACTAGACCTAGGGTTTGTTCCATAACTATATGGAACTCTATGGTAAGAGGGCACATCCTTCTTAGCCTTTGGTTTGTATCCCAAACCTCTATGGCCATTGGATGACTTTTGTACCCCTAAACCTAGGTTATGCTCATTTTGCCCTAATAGGATATTTTCCATCCTTTTTAGGGTCTTTTCCATTTTATCAAGTCTTGATCTCAAGACTTGATTTTCCATCACTAAGTCCTTAGTTTTTGGTTTTCCATTAAGTTCATGAGCATTTTGTTTCTAGGCTTGTAGCTACAATCCTTAGAGTTCTTGCCTAGACTTTTACCTACATTCCTAGCCTTAGGTGTAGTGGTTTTAGCATGAAAAGCTATATGTTTTTCTTTAACGCTATCATGCTTTCTATTTTCATGGTAAATAGCATTAAAATGATATAAGTTAGAACTATCATGCTTTTTACCATAATGTAAAGGGGTAGGCTCAATAAATGTTACCTTCTTCTTTACCTTGGAGGCTCCCCCTTGACTAATGCCTCCTTGAGCCTTGACCATCTTCTTCCCCTTGGGGCATTGACTTCGGTAATGTCCTTTTTGGTTGCAAGAAAAGCACACAATGTGCTCCTTGCTCCTTTTTGTTCCAGGGATGGTCTCCTTGGGCTTCTCCTTGCCCTTTTGTGCCACTTGGTTCTTCTTCTTGGCCAAGTTGGGACATTTGCTCTTGTAGTGCCCATGTTCCCTACATTCAAAGCATATAATATGATTTTTATTATTAATTAAAATATTTATACCTTTGCTTGTAGGGATTACATCTTTTCCTTTGGATCCGGAGGTAGAAGCTTCCTCTAGATCGGACCTTGATTCTCCTCCATTTGATTTTTCTTGACTTGTGGAGGTAGAGGCTTCTTCCTCCTCTTCTTCTCTCGACCCGGATGTAGAAGCTTCTCCTTCTTCTTGATCCGGCGTCACCAAGGATTGCTCCCCTTCAATCCTAGAGGTGGAGGCTTCATCATCTTGAATATGAAACAAGGAGTATGCTCCCTCCTTGTTCCATTCGTTGCATTCCCTTGAGGATGAAACTTCTTGGATTTCTTCTTCTTTGGAGGTTGAGCATCTGTCAACCTCGGAGTCCTCCTCTTGGTCTTGCTCCAAAGAGTCACCCTCTCTGGATTCTTCTTGCTCTTGTACAGTGGAGGGGATCTCTTCATGAAGCTTGGCCAATTTGCTCCATAGTTCCTTTGCATCTTCAAATTCTCCAATTTTGCAAAGGATGGTGCTTGGCAATAAATTGACCAAGAGCTTGGTCACTTTGTCATTGGCCTCGCACCTTTGGACTTGCTCTTGGCTCCACTTGCTCCTCTTGAGAACTTTACCCTTTGAATTTCTTGGAGCCTTGAAGCCTTCTATTAGAGCAAACCATTGCTCTATCTCCATCATAAGAAAATTTTTGATTCTTGATTTCCAAGAATCGAAACTCGTAGAAGTGTATGGTGGAGCCACCCTTGTGTCAAATCCAAGTCCATCTTGGAATTGCATCTTGAAGTTGAGCTTGATAAAGTCTTGAACTTGAAGAATTTGCTCCAACTTCTTCACCCTCTAGCTTTTCTTGTTATGCTTGACCCTTCCGGCGATGATTCCGGTGAAGAGCGGCCTCGCTCTGATACCACTTGTTAGGACCAAAAGTAGCTAGAGGGGGGGTGAATAGCTCGTCGCGTTCGCTCGGTGGTCGGCGTTGCTTGTTCCTTCAAAGATGTGCAGCGGAAATACAAAGAAACACTCACACAACGCTAACACGGTTGGTTTACTTGGTATCCACCTTACAAGAGGTGACTAATCCAAGGATCCACACCAACGCACACACCCTCCACTATGAATAACACTCCTTTATGGTAACTACCAAAGGCGGAGAAGCCCTACAACACTCTCAATACAAGAAGAAGAAAGGGAAATACAAGATAAGCAAAAGCTTACAAGATGTACAATAAAAACCCTAACTTCTTCCTCTTGCAATAGATCCGCCTCTTGACTTGAAAAGCCTCCAAGAATCTTCAAGAACTGGCGATCTGGAGCTTGGAGAGAGCTATGGATGTGCTGGAGAGTATGTGGAGTGAATCGGTGAAGAGATGCCGAAGGAATCGTGCGCCTGCGACCTTTATCGACGCCAACGGTCGGATCCCGATCGATTCGATTATTCCCAATCGATCGGGGAGGCTTTGAATCGATCCACGGATCGATCCAGAGCGCCTCTGTGCTCTGGAAAAACGCCTGGATCGATCCACGGATCGATCCAGCGCTTATCGCGCGAAGCAGCAGCGTCCCAATCGATTCACTGATCGATTGGAACCTCTGGATCGATCCACTGATCGATCCAGAGGCTCTCTGTTCGCTTAGAAATGCCTGAATTGATCCACTGATCGATCCAGCTCTTGGTTTTTTGCCCAAAACCAAGTCCCAAGCCTCTCAAGCCAACATCCGGTCAACCTTGACCTGTTGGTACATCATGCCTAGCATTTGGTCACTCCATTGACCTACTAAGACTCCCCACCAAGTGTCCGGTCAATCCCTTTGACCCACTTGGACTTTTATCTTCGTGCCAAGTATCCGGTCACTCCTTTGACCTACTTGGACTTCCACCAGATGTCTGGTCAATCCCTTTGACCCATCTGGATTTCCTCTTGCCTGGCTTCACTCACCAGGACTTTCACCTAGCTTCACTCACTAGGACTTTCCTTCTGCCTGGCTTCACTCACCAGGACTTTCACCTAGCTTCACTCACTAGGACTTTCCTTCTGCCTGGCTTCACTCACCAGGACTTTCATTCTGCCTAACATCTCAGTTAGAACTTCCCAGTCAAGTATCCGGTCAACCTTGACCTACTTGACTCTTCTTCAATCAATATCTTATTGTCAAACATCTAAATTCAAACCAAGACTCAGCTTGGTTAACCAGGTCAACCTTGACCTGAGGGATGTTGCACCAACAATCACGTTGTCAACTGTAAGAGTAAAGGTGTTCAATTTATAAAGCTTATCAACCAAGGAACCATTGTCAACCAACACTGAATTAAAGAAAATACTAAAAATTCCATTTCTAAATGAACAAGAATAACCTGATTTATCCAAACAAGAAATTGAAATTAAATTCCGTCGAAAAGACGGTACAATAAATGTATTTTCTAAATCCAAAAAAAACATTGGTTCTTAAACAAAGCCTAAAAACACCGATAAACTCGACTTTAACTTTCTTTCCATTTCCTGTATAGATGTATCTTTTACCATCAAGCGGAAGTCAGCTCCTGAGACAACCCTAAATAGTAACACTTATGTGAGTAGTAGCACCGGTATCTATCCACCAAGTATCAGTGGGTACAATAGCTAGATTGACTTCCGAACTAGCAAAGTTGAGAAGTTTACCTTTCTTTACACGCCAGTTGACATACTTGGGGCAGTCTTTCTTCATATGACCTTTCTTCTTGCAAAAGAAATAAGTGGATTCCTTATTCTGCTTCTTGTGCTCCTTATGGTCATTGCCTCTAGAATCTGCAGTTTGTTCTCCTTTTCCTTTGTTGTTGATTCTCTTTCATTTCTTGCTCGTATTTTGAGAACCAAATGCTAAGTGAGCACTCTCAGATGTCTCAATCTTTTGTCTCCCCTCCTCTTGCACGCATTGAATAATAAGCTCATTCAATGTCCACTTTTCCTTTTGAGTATTATATGATATCTTAAAAGGAGTGAACCGTGCAAGCAAAGACATCAAGACGGAATGCACTAACATACCCTCAGACATATCGAGTTTTAGTGCTTTCAGACTTGTCGCTATATTGGATATCTCCATAATGTATTCCCTTATGTTTCCTTTACCATTATACCGCATGGTTACCAACTTCGTAAGAAGTGTGGTAGTCTTGACCTTTTCATTTGAGGTGAATTGGTCTGCTAATTGGTCTAGGAAACTCTTAACATCTTCTCCCTCCGTTATTGAGCCCTTTATTAGTGTCGGTATGGAAAGCTTCATGATACTCAAACACATGCGATTTGATTTCTCCCACAGCTGAAATTCAGCCCTATGCTCTATAGTGCTAGCACTGGTCAGAGGTGCGGGACGATCATTCCTTAATGCATAGTTTAAGTTCATGCAGCCTAAGACTACGGTTACATATTCTTTCCATTCAGCAAAATTCAAACCAGTTAGTGTTGGGATGTTATTAATGTTGGTAGTTACAGATTGTACTGAAATTAAATAGAGAAATTTATTTAAGCTCACGATTTTACTAAAGCCAAGAACATATTAAGTAATATAAAATTATGCAAATAAAATAAAATTTTAAATGCATATAAATGAGCTCTTTATGAGATACCAAGTATAACATAATGTGCCTTCCTTTGGACCGACACATTATTTGTTAGCGATACTCTCTAATATAACTCAAACTTTAATTGACCACACAATGTGCCTTCCTTTGGGCCGACCCATTGTGCGCATAGTATGATACTTTATATGAGTTATATTTTGGTTCATAGCTTACAACGACCTTAATCGACCACATAATATGCCTTCCTTTGGGCCGACATATTGTGTGCATGATCTGAACAAAATAATATTTTGTTCTATAGTTGTAAGCTACCTTATGCATATATCTAGCAAAAAAGTAATCTTCCTTTGGGCCGATTACTTTTAGCATAGATATACGTCTACCAACACAAAATACACTAAACCTACCTAAGGTGTCTTCCTTTGGGCCGACACATTAATTCAACTTAGTAGTACGTTGTGTAGATAAACCCAAGAAAATACTGGAAACTTAATTCGAACAGAAATTATTTAATCAACCTTAACAACATAAAATTAAACTTTTTAATTAATTGATACCTTATAATAATCGATCGATTACCTCAATCAATTTGAAAGTCTATTATATACAATTATATTATTATATATAGAATTTTTCTTTAAGGAGTTAAAATTATTTTTAAATTCTATAATTAAATGAGAGTATTTAACACTATTTAATTTCTTGATTAATAATGCATTAAAAATTTAATGCATTTTTTTCGTTTATTTACTGTTTCACGTTGAAACAGTGATTATTTGTTTTTTTAATTTCTTTTTATTGTTTCGTTGAAACAGTTGTTTGGATTTTTTTTTACTGTTTCACGTAATAGAAAAAAAAACTTAATAAAATAAATTTTCTTTGCATTACTGTTTCACGTTGAGACAGAAAAACTTAAAAATAATAATAATAATCTTAATCGATTAAACAATTAATAAATTCTAATCTATTAATAATCGTCATAATCACACGTTTAAGACGAAAAATTATTTATGAAAAATTCTTAATCAATTTCTATCAATTCTATTGATGTTTTAGACTTGATAATATATTGATCGATCAAACCAATCTATTAAACTATTACTACACGGAAGATCAAGTCTTTCCTAGATTTTCTATACAAAAGATTTCGACGATCAAATAATTATATTATACTAGGAAAATTAATCTAGCATACAAACAATAAATCGATGAAAAATTTAAACTTTATTGCCAATGAAAACGATGAAACAAAAACTTGGCTCTGATACCAATTGATGGTTCTCGTAAAACCTAAACCACATGGATTCTAGACAATCAAAGTAAGAATTCGAATAGAAAAAACAAGAACATATGAGCATGGATCTTCGTTTTATCGAGAACGCGACATAAGAAAATAAATACTGTAATTACAAAGAACTTGAATGCAGCGGAATCGTCATGGTTCTTCGTGCAGAGCTCGTCGATCCAACAATCCTACCGAAGAAGGAGGAGAAGAAAGTTGGCCTTCCGGAGGAGTTAGGGTTGATGGCGCCAGATTCTCTTCGTCAATGAGAAACGAAGAGACGTCTCAAGATTACCCTAATCCTCTGGGGACTATCCCATTAGATAGTGCACATCTATTATCAACCCATTGATGATAATAGATGTGGAATTATAAATCCATATATACTAAACATCTATTAGCAGCAAATAACTGATATATAGGAGACTGATCAGTAAAACGGAATTTCCAAAAACATGATAAGATATGACAAGTTATAGCCCTAATGCGGTGGGTAATCATAACCGATATATGGTCTCACCCCTTAGAGGAATTACATTTAGGGGATTGATTAGTAATACCATGGAAAACAAGATGATTAACAGTGTTATGTTTTTGACTAAGTTATGTTTCTATCATGAATTCTGAATGTTTTGTTAGAAGTATATGTTTTCGTTTAAGTTATGTTTCTATCATGAATTCTGAATGTTTTGGTAAAAATATATGTTTTCGTTTAAGTTGTGTTTTTATCATGTTTCATGAAATATGTTTTCGTCATGCATTCTGAATGTTTTGTTATATTTTGTATTCTGTCATGCTATGTTCGATCGATCTCACTTACTGAGTGTTTCCCCAAGCACTCACCCTCCCCCCCCCTTTACTCCCATCTCCAGATAAAGACGAGGAACAAGTTGAGAAGGAGGAGTAGGAGATGTTTTGGGGTTGGTAATGAAGTCGTGTCCAAGTGATTCTTCTTTTTAGTTCATGTTATCCTTATTTGTACACTTTCGCTTTTGAATTGTAAAGACAATATATTTTCATTATATTGGTTGGTATGCACTTTATGAGGCTTGTTGTTTTCGAGTATTTATATTCGCGAGTAACGTCGGTGTCACGCGCCTTGGTCACAGGGCGTGACATCTTTTCCTTATTCCAATGCAATCTTACTTTGATTGAGAAAAGAAAACAAGTTTTAAACGGGCAAGATTCATCCCCTTTTCTTGTTTCTTTCGATGCAACATTATTTGCATGGTTCACATTTGTATTTTATTTTATTTTTTATTGTTTGTATATAACAAGAATTGTAAGAGATTTCTCTACCTCCGGAAGATATTTGACAAAGAGAAAGCTAATGGTGATTTTATTAAAACGGTAGTATGTGAAGTAAGAATCAGCTTCTGAATTATATTAAGTCGATTTATTTTGTGTTTATTTCTATTGTTCTATGTTTATTTGCATTTTCGCTGCATTAACCTTTTGGAGACATCACAACACAATCGAATTGAAATGAAATTGAGAATCGCTATTTACCCCATCTAGCGATGCCGTCAATCCCAACACTCTTTTCTTTGGCTTTATCAATATTTTGCGTGTTTCCCTCTCCAAATTAGGTAGATCAATAGGTTAAGGATCTTTGAATTTGAGTCACTAACTGGTTGGAAGAACAGGAGAGATTTATTTGCAGCAAATGTTTTTCTCCTATGTATTTATTTGCCTTTTTGGTATCTTTCAACTCAGTAGTCCAATATGCATGACAACTCTATATATATATATATATATATATATATATATTTATATTTATTTATTTATTGATGATTATAATGACTATGTGCCTGTTATTAGTAAGATTCAGTAATTACATTTCTGATATTGATTGGGAGGTTACTTAATCCTTGCACATCACTCATTTCTAAAAAGAGAAATGTTTGCTTTGTTATGTTCATGGATGAAAAGACTTGAGAAGTTCTTGACACACAGGCTCATCACTCACTTCTCAAAAGAGAAATGTTTGCTTTGTTATGTTCATGAATCAAAAGACTTGAGAAGTTCTCGACACACAGTCCCTTCCCTTCCCTTCCCTTCCCTTCTCTTCTGCCAGGCGAGAATGCAACTAAGTGTTAGTTTACTTGCATGGAAAATATTAGGGGAGGAGGAAGACGACACAAGATAATTTTCTGAGCCTGTCTCGCACTATTTTCACTTCACATGTTCATTACTATTTACTTTTGTTGGCCCAATCAAGTGACAATTAAAATGGAGCTATTGTCAATCGATTAGTTGGCCACCAGGTCCAATTTTCATCGAACATAAGACAAAGTGTACTAAATAAATATAATTTATATAATTAAACAGCTTTAAGATCAACAAGCTTTTATAGCTCAGTTGGTTAGAGCACCCGTTTAGTAAGCGGGAGGTCTTGAGTTCAACTCTCAATGAAAGCAATTATTTTTATTGGAAGTATTTTATGTAATAAATAAAGTTTAACACATTAAAATTAATAATTTATTATATCTCAGTTGGTTAGAGGACTTGATTAGTAAGTAGAGGTCTTGCTTGCTTTCAATTCTAAATGAAAGCAATTATGATTTTTTGTAGCATTTAATTTGATCAAGAATATGTAATCTTAACTAATGCTATTACAATTCATTAAAAATAAGTTAATATCATAATTATTTTAGAACGCAAATACACTAAATTATGGGGAAAAAATATTCAATTGATTATGTGAAAAATATAAACTATTTTTATTTAAAGCATTAAATTTGATCAAGAATTAAATTTGTATTAATTTCTTTTTAAAGCGAATTTGATCAAGAATTGAGTGGTTTGGATTTTTTGTTTAAATATAAACTTGATTTCAAAATTAAGAATGTTTTTACTAAATTTTTATAGCTCTATTAATATCTGGCCACTATATTTGACTCTCTCTATCTATATATATTTTAAATTACAATGGCTAAAATAGTGGAATAATAAATTTAAGTTTTTAAGTTTACCATTAGGATGCCTTAGTTGGTTTAAAACTTTTGATGTGAAAGATGATGTGGTAAAAATAAATCTACTTTTTTATGTTTATCATTGGGATGCTTTAAGAAGAATAAATGTAGATATTTGGAGTTTGAAACTTATATTATGGGGGATTTTATTTAATGGGTAATAAATCTGAGAGCGCGTTGATAGAATGAGTCTCAAAGTATGTTAATTTATTTTGATAGTCAAGAAGAAATTTTTGTTGAATTAGATCAATCTATAATCTTTCATAATTTATTTTATGTCAATTTTTTTTTAAAAAAAAACATGGGTGATAAGTTAGATATTTCAAATTTACTTAAAATTAGAGTAAATGTCGTCTATCTATTATTATATATAAAAAAAAAAGTCGACTTTGAGTAATATGTAGTTTGAGATGATTATCGATGATGATTGATTGACTGATTGTGCTAAATGAGTTGATTGGATTGAATTAAATCGTTGAGGAATTCTCATATGCAGGGTACGAATACATTCTAACAAATGAATTATTTGCTCTGCAAGCCAACAACTGGAAACCCTAAAGTGCCCCACTGCATCCACTCTGCAAGTAAACAGAAACATGACACCAAATTCTGCAGTAAGATCCCATGCATGCCAAACGTTACTTAATTCACCTTGAAAACCAGAAGTGCAGTCCATGTTGGTTCAATTGGAGTTTGGGCTGGTTAACTGCTGTTCCAGTTTGTTCGACTAAGGCTCTACTAGTTAAGATCAGACAAAGAAACAGGTCACTTGGGCACTCAACCACTACAAAGAGAAAACGACGTTTCGCCAAAATCAAAGTATGATGTGCTATTTGAGAATTCCCAAAATCTATAGGAGATAAAACATTAGCCACGGTGTGAGTTTAAGTTCGAGCGACACGGCTAATTTGATGATTGCTTCCTAGCTAGTCGTTTCTTCGGGGGGAATATATAATGATCTCCTAGTCGATCTATAACAATTCGAGCTATAGATGGTTGTTATCAATTCGAGTGATAAAGTAAGTAAAGCGGTCGCCGAACAAACCTTAAACAGCCGTTGAGACTTGAGAGTTTGAGGTGGTGCGGTTAAGTGCGACATCGACACTCAGAAGAAAAAGCTCGTGTTCAAGCAAAAAAAACACAAAAAACACAAAAAAACAAAAAAAACAAAAAACAAAAAAAAAAAGGGGAAAGCCAATAAAATCTCCATCTTAGCTGTCAACTTCTTGAATCATGTGAATACCAAACCTGCATAAATACTTCCCACTCAATGCTCACTTAATTGGAGATTATTTTAGGTAATTTATCAAATCAGGCATTCAACTTTACAGAGTATTTAAAACGTTATTCATACGACGCGTTTTGAATAAACTCAAAAATAATATAAGATCGATAATTAAGGGGGGGTGTATTTAATGTTAGACTTTTAATTATTTTGAATAATTTTTGTGGATTTTAAAAGTCTAGGTGTATTCAATTTAGATTTTTATAAATCTATAGAAATCTAATGGTATCCAAATTAGATTTTTATAGAGTTTTAAAAAGTCATGTGGTATTCAAACTCGACTTTTTAAAACTCTATTAAAATCTTTTGGTATTCAAAATTTTAATAGATTTTCATGGATTCTTTTAGAATTTCTTAGATATAAATTTTAACCAATGAGAGCTCTCCAAAATACTTGGTACAAGTTTAAATATAAAATAAAAAGTCTTCTCCTCACCCTTGAGATTTCTATAGACTTCAAATCATTTTAATTTTTTACGAATAAGTCTTTTCTCTTGCTACTCCTCGATTTTGATAATTTCTTTAAGTTCCGTCCAGAGCCTACCAATACAATAGTACACAGTCCAACTTGATGCATATTCAACCAAGAATCTTCACCACTTTGATCAAATTTAACACTATTCTCGATGTTATTCCTTCACCATCTTGATCACGTCGACAATTTACCATAGAGATTACTTTAGAAGTGTGTTAACCTCTGTTATAAAATTAACTATACATGTCTTTTTTTTTACTTTATTATTATTTATTTTTTTTGAATTTTATTCTTTTCTTTATTTTTTTGTTTTTAAGGTTTACGTTTTTTCTAAATTTATGTTTTTTTTCTGTTTAGGTTTTTTTAAAAAAGTTTTTTACTTTACGTTTTTTTAGTTTATGTTTTTTTTAAAATTTTTACGTTTTTCACTTTACGTTTTTTTTTAGTTTAAGTTTTTTTTAAAGTTTATATTTTTTTCTTTACATTTTTTTAAAGTTTACGATTTTTTTAGTTTATGTTTTTTTAATTACCCTTTTTTAATTTTCCTTTAATTTTTTTTAAAGTTTACGGTCTTTTTTAAAATAAAATTTTTATTATAAAAAGTTTGGCTTGTGCTGGATTACATAATTTTCTTCGCAAGGAGTGTTGTTCTGATGAATTTCTAGTTGAATCAGATAATGAAACTTCATCATCCTTACCAGAACAAGTTCATGGTATCGATTACTTTGATCAATTATCTGATACTCAAGAACAACAACGAGCAAATGCCAATGCATGGAGAGATACAATAGCGAATCGAATTTGGAGCGGTGTTTATCATATTGGCAATAACGAAACGAATATTTCTTTCTCATAAATCCACAAGTTTTCATGAAAACGTTTATAAATGTCTGTAAAAGTCTTGCAAAAAAATCTATAGAACTCCATAAAATTCTTTCCACAACTACGCGAGATTCTATATAAGTTAATAAAAATCAATCAACTTCACAAAAGTCTATCATTAAAAAAAAGTCAATGAAAATCATTCAATCTCTTGATTGAATACACCCCCCTTAATGATATGATAGTTAATGGTAAAATGATGTGGCGATTAAAATTAAAATGAGATGATAGTTTCGTGGGTAAAATTCTCATTATAAATTTGGACGGATCTAGAGTCGGTTAAATCTACGAGCTTCAACTCTTCATTTCTCATCAGTAAGACTCCCAGTATAAATTGAGATTTGAGACGGTCCTAGAATTGATCGGACCTACGAGGCTCAGCTCCCCACTTCTCATGAGTAGAATTATTAGTATAAACCTAGTCAACTCCAAGCCAATCGGACTCCTTCTAGGCAACAATATTATCAAAGAATCGTAACAACTTATCAGAAAATAACGGTTATTCATCATAGAATATTTCATTTCTCTTATATATACATGCAATTGAACTTTCCTTTCTCTAGAGGAAGGTAAATTCTCTATCACTCGACATATCCTTACGTCAGACATTCTCTACTGTCTCATTATTACGGAGGTTATGAGAGGCGGTATAAAAAAGTGTTCTTTCCGTTGGTTAGGGGCACGTGCACATGCATCCACATACTCATCTATACTACTATTCTACTGTTCATTTCGGGCTTGTTACGTAACTGTCGGAGTGTCTGCACCAGGGACCCCTTTCCTGACCTAGTGACTAACACTTCTTTTCCCAGTTCTCATTTTTGCCACGCAAGTTTATCCGCGTCATCAGGATCTTCGACTTCATACAATCAACATCAAAACTATCTAACTAACACATCATCTTCCTCACTTCAGATATGATCATATACTATAGGATATTTACCTATAATAAAATGAAAAATTTTAAATGATGACTATTCGGCGAAGAATCGTTTGTACTTTCATATTATATTTATTTGATGGACAAACCAAAAGAAGATCTTGCTCCTCACGAATTTATTTATTTATCAGAAAATAAATAAACAATTAAAAGGCTTGATCTATTTTAATATTTAACTAAAGATCGTGAAGGATTTTTTTTTTTCTTGAATTCCTTTTCCTTGTTAGGACAGTGAGAATTAAACGGCATGAATAACTCTACTTGCTTCATGTCTTCACTTTGTGCTCATCATTGAATGCACAGTGAAAATAATCAACATTGACATCATATGCACAACATCTAATTTTACTTGATATCCTAATCTAAGGGTTAACTCATAGTGATTTTCCTCCACTATGATCTTCTTCTTTCTCATAAATTTTTCGAAGGCAAAGAAGACTCTTACTAGCTTGATTACACAAGAACATAACAACAAAAGCAAACATAAATATAATCAAAAGCGAAAACGATTTTACAATGAAAACATTGCTTTGCCAGCTATCTTTTATTTGAAAATACCTCTTATTGATTTGGAAATGCATAAGCAGTTCATCTCAGAATCTTCGAGAATCGATGCCCAAAATCTCCTCAAGAACTTTTTTTTTATAGGCTTCAATCGGGGCTGATTTCCGCCTATTTGTCAATAGATCTTACTCATCAATCGATTGATATGTCAAATTCGACCGTTTAAACTAACAAAATGACTCATTAGTCGAGTCTAGCAACGAATTGAC